>NC_084568.2:467500-767500 GCF_033978685.3 Nerophis lumbriciformis
GCAAGCTGGCAAATAATGCGTCAGTCACTCGCTGACAACGACAGCGATAATCGTTAGCTGACAACTAGAGTGCTAATCGCTAGCTGGCAGCTAGGGTGTTAATCCCTAGTTGATGTTTGCGCACTGATCGTTAGCTGGCAACTAGAGTGCTAATCGCAAGCTGGCAAATAATGCGTCAGTCACTCGCTGACAACGACAGCGATAATCGTTAGCTGACAACTAGAGTGCTAATCGCAAGCTGGCAACTAATGTGTCAGTCGCTGGCTGACAACTAGGGTGTTGTTCCCTAGCTGACAACTAGAGTGCTAATCGCAAGTTGGCAACTAATGCGTCAGTCGCTGGCTGACAACTAGGGTGTTGTTCCCTAGCTGACATCTAGAGTGCTAATCGCAAGCTGGCAACTAATGTGTCAGTCGCTCTCTGACAACAAAAGCGATAATCGTTAGCCGACAACTAGAGTGCTAATCGCAAGCTGGCAACTTCAGCGTGTAATGTAATGAAGGTAAAAGGTGAAGTGTTAGTGTGTCACCTTGCAAGTCATGAGGAACATCCTCTCTGCCATCCACACACGTGATTGGACAGGACAGGAAGGGACTGACTGGTCGCACGCACCTGCAGGACATCAAACACCAATGTAATATCAATATATTGATGAAGTTCCACCTAGGCAATGTAATATCAATATATTGATGATCTTGGTAGGCAATGTAATATCAATATAATGATGATCTTGGTAGGCAATGGGAGCTCTGCACTCACTGGTAGTTCTCCACCAGGTGCAGGTCGGCCTTCAAGGCAGGAAGGAAGAGTCTCAGCACTTCCTGGTTGGCGAGCAGCTCAGGTGGAGTTCCTCCGATGGAAGTCAGCCACTCCAGGAAATGCTCGTCGGATAAGTCGCTCCTTTTGGCCGCTTTCATGCGGACCTCCGACTGGAAGTACAACTTCTATTAGTGCACTTGTGGTGGGCCTAGCATGCTGAGCGCTACCTGCAACTAGCACATCAGTCGTTAGCTGGCAACTAATGCGCCAATCACTATCTGACAAATACAATGCTAATCGTTAGCTGGCAAAAAGAGTGCTAGTCGCTAGTTGACAACTAACGTGCTAATCGCTAGTTGACAACTAGCATGCTGATCGCTACCTAGCAACTAGCACGCCAGTCTTTAGCTGGCAACTAATGTGCCAATCCCTAGCTGACAACTACCGCGCCAATCAATAGCTGACAACTGAAACGTTAATCGTTAACTGGCAACTAAAGCACTAATTGCTAGCTAACAACTAGCATGCTGATCGCTACCTGGCAACTAGCACACCAGTCGTTAGTTGGCAACTAATGCGCCAATCAATAGCTGACAACTACAATGCTAATTGTTAGCTGGCAAACAGAGTGCTAATCGCCAGTTGACAACTAATAAGCTAATCGCTAGCTGACAACTAGCATGCTGATCGCTACCTGGCAACTGGCACGCCACTCGTTAAATGGAAACTAATGCGGCAATCACTAACTGACAACTACAACGCTAATTGTTAGCTGGCAAACAGAGTGCTAATCGCTAGTTGACAACTAACACGCTAATCGCTAGCTGACAACTAATGTGCCAATCACTAGATGACAACTACAATGTGAATCGCTAGCTGACAACTAATGCGCTAATTGCTAGCTGACAACTAGCATGCTGATCGCTATCTGGCAACTAAAACGCCAATCGTTAAATGGCAACTAATGCGCCAATAGCTAGCTGACAACTAAAATGCTAATCGTTAGCTGGCAAATAGTGTGCTAATGACTGGTTGACAACTAATGTGCTAATCGCTAGCTGAGAACTGGCATGCTGATTGCTACCTAGCAACTAGCACGCCAGTCGTTAGCTGGCAACTAATATGCCAATCACTACATGACAACTACAATGCTAATTGTAAGCTGCCAAATAGAGTGCTAATCGCTAGTCAACAACTAATGAGCTAATCGCTAGCTGACAACTGGCATGCTGATCACTACCTGGCAACTAGCATGCCAGTCATTAGCTGGCAACTAATGCGCCAATCACTAGCTGACAACTACAATGCTAATCGCTAGTTGGCAAATAGAGTGCTAATCGCTGGTTGACAACTAATGCATTAATCGCCAGCTGACAACTAGCATGCTGATGTTTACCTTACATAAGGTGCAGATGCAGCAGACATAAAAGAGTCTTACATAAGGTGCAGATGCACCAGACATAAAAGAGTCTTACATAAGGTGCAGATGCAGCAGACATAAAAGAGTCTTACATAAGGTGCAGATGCAGCAGACATAAAAGAGTCTTACATAAGGTGCAGATGCACCAGACATAAAAGAGTCGTACATAAGGTGCAGATGCAGCAGACATAAAAGAGTCTTACATAAGGTGCAGATGCAGCAGACATAAAAGAGTCTTACATAAGGTGCAGATGCAGCAGACATAAAAGAGTCTTACATAAGGTGCAGATGCAGCAGACATAAAAGAGTCTTACATAAGGTGCAGATGCAGCAGACATAAAAGAGTCTTACATAAGGTGCAGATGCAGCAGACATAAAAGAGTCTTACATAAGGTGCAGATGCAGCAGACATAAAAGAGTCTTACATAAGGTGCAGATGCAGCAGACATAAAAGAGTCTTACATAAGGTGCAGATGCAGCAGACATAAAAGAGTCTTACATAAGGTGCAGATGCAGCAGACATAAAAGAGTCTTACATAAGGTGCAGATGCAGCAGACATAAAAGAGTCTTACATAAGGTGCAGATGCAGCAGACATAAAAGAGTCTTACATAAGGTGCAGATGCAGCAGACATAAAAGAGTCTTACATAAGGTGCAGATGCAGCAGACATAAAAGAGTCTTACATAAGGTGCAGATGCAGCAGACATAAAAGAGTCTTACATAAGGTGCAGATGCACCAGACATAAAAGAGTCTTACATAAGGTGCAGATGCAGCAGACATAAAAGAGTCTTACATAAGGTGCAGATGCACCAGACAGGAAGATGTGAACCGGCTCAATGTTGTGGGTTTTCTTCAGTGCCTCAGCAACAGCGTAGCTTGTGTACGCACCAAAACTGCAATAGGAACAGTGGAAGCAGATATTGATGTTGTACTTATGTGACATATTGATGTTGTACTTATTTGACATACTGGTGTTGTACTTATTTGACATACTGGTGTTGTACTTATTTGACATATTGATGTTGTACTTATGTGACATACTGGTGTTGTACTTATTTGACATACTGGTGTTGTACTTATTTGACATACTGGTGTTGTACTTATTTGATATACTGATGTTGTACTTATTTGACATACTGGTGTTGTACTTATTTGACATACTGGTGTTGTACTTATTTGACATACTGGTGTTGTACTTATTTGACATACTGGTGTTGTACTTATTTGACATATTGATGTTGTACTTATGTGACATACTGGTGTTGTACTTATTTGACATACTGATGTTGTACTTATTTGACATATTGATGTTGTACTTATTTGACATACTGGTGTTGTACTTATTTGACATACTGGTGGTGTACTTATTTGACATATTGGTGTTGTACTTATTTGACATACTGGTGTTGTACTTATTTGACATATTGATGTTGTACTTATTTGACATACTGGTGTTGTACTTATTTGACATACTGGTGTTGTACTTATTTGACATATTGATGTCGTACTTATTTGACATACTGCTGTTGTACTTATTTGACATACTGGTGTTGTACTTATTTGACATACTGGTGTTGTACTTATTTGACATACTGGTGTTGTACTTATGTGACATACTGGTGTTGTACTTATGTGACATACTGGTGTTGTACTTATTTGACATACTGGTGTACTTATTTGACATACTGGTGTTGTACTTATTTGACATATTGATGTCGTACTTATTTGACATACTGCTGTTGTACTTATTTGACATACTGGTGTTGTACTTATTTGACATACTGGTGTTGTACTTATTTGACATACTGGTGTTGTACTTATTTGACATACTGGTGTTGTACTTATTTGACATACTGGTGTTGTACTTATGTGACATACTGGTGTTGTACTTATTTGACATACTGGTGTTGTACTTATTTGACATACTGGTGTACTTATTTGACATACTGATGTCGTACTTATTTGACATACTGCTGTCGTACTTATTTGACATACTGGTGTTGTACTTATTTGACATACTGGTGTTGTACTTATTTGACATACTGGTGTTGTACTTATGTGACATACTGGTGTTGTACTTATGTGACATACTGGTGTTGTACTTATGTGACATACTGGTGTTGTACTTATTTGACATACTGGTGTACTTATTTGACATACTGGTGTTGTACTTATTTGACATATTGATGTCGTACTTATTTGACATACTGCTGTTGTACTTATTTGACATACTGGTGTTGTACTTATTTGACATACTGGTGTTGTACTTATTTGACATACTGGTGTTGTACTTATTTGACATACTGGTGTTGTACTTATTTGACATATTGATGTCGTACTTATTTGACATACTGCTGTTGTACTTATTTGACATACTGGTGTTGTACTTATTTGACATACTGGTGTTGTACTTATTTGACATACTGGTGTTGTACTTATTTGACATACTGGTGTTGTACTTATTTGACATACTGGTGTTGTACTTATTTGACATACTGGTGTTGTACTTATTTGACATACTGGTGTTGTACTTATTTGACATACTGGTGTTGTACTTATTTGACATATTGATGTCGTACTTATTTGACATACTGCTGTTGTACTTATTTGACATACTGGTGTTGTACTTATTTGACATACTGGTGTTGTACTTATTTGACATACTGGTGTTGTACTTATTTGACATATTGATGTTTTACTCATTTGACACGCTACTTTTGTTGTACCTGTGGCCAAAAAGAGCAAACGGCTTCTCTTTTAAAAGTGGCAACAAGACATGAAGAAGCTCGTCCACAATCTGTTGCATATTTTCAAAGAAAGGCTCCGTGGCTCGACTTTCCCGCCCAGGAAGTTTGACAGCAAGCACTGAAAGCAACAAATTGGCAATAAAAGTTCATTCAAATGTTGTTATTACACATACAAACAAACTGTACTGTGTGTTTTCTGTTTTTTTTAAACCTATCTATTTTTTTGTCCTGTTGTTGGATTACATATGTATATACGTATATATACTGTATATATACATATATACAGATGTGTATAATTATATGTATGTATATATATTACATACAGTTGTATATGTATACATACATACATGTAAAAATATATGTGTGTATATTTATGTTATATGCATATATGTATGTATATATATATATATGTATATACATATTATATAGTTATATATGTATATTATTACATATAGTTATATCTGTATATATAGACATATATGTAAAAATACATGTGTATAATTATGTTATATGTATATATATGTATATACATATTACATACAGCATTCAGTTATATATATATACATATATATATATATATATATATATATATATATATATATATATATATATATATATATATATATATATATATTGAAGGAATCAATAAAGTACTATCTATCTATCTATAATAGATTTAAAGAGTGTAAAGGTGTTACTTCATGTCGAGAGGGCTCTTGTAATGTCGAAAAGTGTATTTTAAAAGGTTGAGAACAGTTTTCAATGCACCAGTTATAAAAATATTTACTTTGTAATTGCTACTTCGCGGATTTGTTTATCGCGTTCATGTCTGGAACCAATTAACCGCGATAAACGCGGGACGACTGTAGTTTCTTGGTATTGGGATTGATACCGACATTTATAGTATATCACCCACCTCTACCGCACAGGAACGGGGTTTTTTTCCCCCAGTGAAATGTATTATTATAAGATGAAGATAATGGCTACCTTCTATGGAGTTATTAAGGACGTTCCCCCAGCGTGCATAATGTATGGAGCCTCCGCCTGCCCAGGGGAAACAAATCAACCTGGCTACAGCATCCGGCCTCTTCCTAAAACAACTGATCAGCTTTTCCATCCCAACTTTTTGTCCAAAATGTTTATAATCAACAAAGTTAAAAAAGGAAAGTCTTATCTGGTTCACAATAACAACATTGCACTTCCGGGATTTTTTTCTTCTACGGTTTGTTTGTACTGTGGCCACTAGGGACATCTACAGGGCAGAGGGGGAATGACACTTCATTAATACTCACATGGCGCAAATAGACTTCCAGTAGTCGTGTCACTAAAGACAAGTACGCATGCGTAATATATCATCATCCAATAAAATGAAAACAACGACAAAGTATAATGATTGTTAAAATTACGCGAAATGACGCATTAATTGTTAAAATGACGCAATAAGTGTTCAACTTCAGCCTCAACCCTTTCGGTCTGCAACATTTTTAATTTATGAATGTACAACTGTTTGTTTATTTTGTTGACCATTGACCGAAGAAATAATAAACTAATTGAATTAGTATTATTCTGTTTTCTCATTTTTGGAATCACATTCATGTTTTTCACTATTTTTCTGCAGTGGGAGTGGGGCTTACCTTTCCACAGATTTTTTGTAATTGATAAATGTAACCAAATGTATTTCTGACTTTGCATGTTTTATTGAAGACAAACCTTGGGGTGATTAATAAATTCAGAAAAGCTAAAAAAATAAAAATAAAATATATATATATATATATATATATACATCCATCATAAATATATATATATATATATATATATATATATATATATATATATATATATATATATATATCATCATCGGGGTGTTTAAAGGAAAAAGTAAATATTATATAATGTTCCAGTCAAAACCAAAAAGTGGGTAGGAAGTGACGTAATTCCAACTTTTGGTATTTCCTGACGGAGTTTTTTATTTTATTTTTTTTATTTTTTTTAAACCTTCATTTATAATATGCAACATTTACATACAAGCAAATAAATAATAATGATCAAAACAAGTACAGAAACAGTACAAAAGCAGTACAAAACAGCGCCAGGGGCTGTAAACGCAATAAAGTAACTAAAATAAGAATGTAAAATATATATATGTGACAAAATGTAAAGCCATAGGCTCACACAAGTTCCGTAAATAGTCCACATTTGGAGCACAGCATCATAGTTTTCACAGCTTTTTGGTTGTTAGAGGTAGAAAGTGTTTTAAAGTAAAGTTCTAATTATTTTTTAAAGGCACAAAAACAGGTCAGGTATTGAGAAACTTACATTTATGAATATAAAACTTAGCCAATAGTATAATGAGGTTGCAAAGGTAAATTTTATTTTAATTTTTTTTTCCGTACAGTTTAAATCCAAATAACACATCTTTTTTCCCGACAAGTTCCCTGGGCGAACTTTATGTGTAAAGTTAACACTGTACAGCAAAGCCAAACCGGAAATGTTCGTATGTTAGTTCAGAACTAAACCAATTTCCCCCTCAACTTTGTAACTTTCACAAAGCTTACGCTGAAGACAAATACACATAATTTCCACTACAATTTACAATATTTATTCTATTAAAATATATGTTCTATTTTCGAAAAATACTGTACTGATAATCGCACAAAAAGATGCATTGTGTAAGCGTTTATTTCACGCTCATACACATTTATGTGGAGGGGCATTCCGGAAATAGTACTCTCCACTTTTTGCGTACTTGATGTAAGAGTAGAAAAATTGTACATTTCACACCGGACTGACACTTGAATAATACTCACATGGCGCAATAGACGTCCAGTCGTCGTGTCACTAAAGAAAAGTACGTATACGATAATATATCATCGTCGGGGTGTTTAAAGGAAAAAGTAAATATTATATAATGTTCCAGTCAAAACCAAAAAGTGGGGAGGAAGTGACGCAATCCCAACTTTTGGTATTTCCTGACGGAGTTCCCTGGGCGAACTTTATGTGTAAAGTTAACACTGTACAACAACGCTAAACCGGAAATGTTCGTATGGAATTGCAGAACTAAAACAATTTCCCCTCAATTTACGGTGAAGACAAATAAACATAATTCCCTCAATAATTTATATTATATGTTTGGAAAAAATACTGTACTGGTAATCGCAAAAAAAAAAAAGAGGCATTATGTAAGCGTTTATCTTAGAGTGGACTTTCCACGCTCTTAGACATTATTGTGAAGGGGCGTTCCGGAAGTAGTACTCTCCACTTGTTGCGTGCTTGTTGTAAGAGTAGAAGAGGGCGCCGCAAAATTGTACATTTCACACCGGACTGTCGCTGCTGTCGAGGCGGACTCTGAGGCGCTGAAAGCTCGCCGCCATTCGAACACACAACGCCTGTCACGTTAAGTAACCGGGGAACGACGTCGACATTGGGTAAATATGAACAGGCGTTTTGTCCGCGGTGTTGTCAGTTCGTCGTTAATGACGATGGCTAAAAGCTAACGTTGCCACAGTTTGGTCGAGTGCTAGCCAGCTAACGCTCGGCGATGCTGCCAAAGGTGACGAACATTAAGATGATTCCCCCCCTCATTTCAGCTTGGACGGGAGCTCGCCCAGGTGACAACTGTCAATTGCTAATTGTAACCCCCGGGCCGCATTAGCCGGGAGAGCGGGGAGTCCTCTTGTGGAGCAAGAAGGATTGGATTGGTGTCTTGGTGCCGGGTCGTCCGGGGAGAGAACTCATGAATGGAAAGCGGAACAACAGGTGGGTTCTCTTGACTAACGACATTAGAAATAATATAGTGCTCATTTCTATTTTTGTTAATACTTTATTTTTATTTTTTTAATATCTTAAAAAAAATAATATATATATATATATATATATATATATATTTATTTATTTGGTTGTCACGTGTTGCTACCTGTAGGAGCCTAAATGCTGTTTAAGTTAATTTACATTTTATTTAGCCAAAATGGGACTATTTACTTTATTTGCATGCTTAGAATAATTACATTTGTCTAAATAATTTGATGACGTAACCGTTTAAATTGCATATATGGTGGAAGGATCTGTGTAGTAGGTGGGTTTTTGGACACAAGGTATTATGGGTAATGGCAGTCAGGTGCGGGGGAATTGAGCCACACAGTTTTTTGCGCCATATATGCAATTTAAACATTTACGTCATCAAATTATTTAGACAAATGTAATAATTATTTGTCTACGCATGCAAATAAAGTAAATAGTCCCATTTTGGCTGAATAAACATAAAGCACCTTCCAAAAAATGTAAATGAACTTAAACAGCATTTAGGCTCCTACATTACCCTTACACAATATGTTGAAATGTGTGCTTGTTTCAGGCTGAAATGTAAAAAAACTGATGAATCATTTCAATACAATGCTAATCAGTGTTTCCCACCGGACTGCAATCTATTTGTGGTGGTTTGTCGCAGGGTCTAAATGACGATATTGTCTAATTTGCATAATTGGTCATTTGGAAGTAATTGTAATTAGGGCTGCAACTAACGATTCATTTGATAATCGATTAATCTGTCGATTATTACTTCGATTAATAATCAGATAAAAGAGACAAACTACATTTCTATCCTTTCCAGTATTTTATTGGAAAAAAAACAGCATACTGGCGCCATACTTATTTTGATTATTGTTTCTCAGCTGTTTGTACATGTTGCAGTTTATAAATAAAGGTTTATAAAAATAAAAAAATAGCCTCTGCGCATAGCATAGATCCAAGAAATCTGACTAAATAAATGGCCAACTATTTTTTTAATCGATTTAATCGATTAGTTGTTGCAGCCCTAATTGTAATGTACACTGTAGGAGACAATAGCAAATGTCACAAAGAAGATTGAGCCACCTGTGAGTTCTTTTTTAGATGCGGGGGAGGGGAGCACAGCAGCACCCGCTGCTCGTTAAGAAGAGCGATACTCCTCTCTTATATCGTTCTCCGATAACGCCAGAAAAAGTTGCTAAATATAGCCGCTAAGTTGTAAACACTGATCTCTCCCGCTGCGTCTTTTTATTCTCTGGCGGACCAGGTGCATGCGAGGCCTGTCAAGGAGCGTGCCGCCACTTAACCGAGCAAAGTTGTAACTAGGGAGGACAGGGGAGCGATATGACGTGGCCTGAAGGAGACGGGCTCAAAAAAGAGGGATAAGGAGCGCAATGCGCCCAAAGAAGGCGAGAGAAGCGGTCAAAAGGTTTTGCGATCGTTTTTAAAAATGTAAAAGACACATGGTGGTGAAATGTTTGGATTGTCTAATGGAGCTGGCGTTTCATAATAGCACTACATCAATGATACCGCATGTTACCAGAAATCATCCTGCTTATTTAAGAGCAGCAAACGAGCGGAAACACGGTAAAAGTCTATTTTGGCAGATTGATTTGATTGATTGAAACTTTTATTAGTAGATTGCACAGTACAGTACATATTCCGTACAATTGACCACTAAATGGTAACACCCCAATAAGTTTTTACACTTGTTTAAGTCGGGGTCCACATAAATCAATTCAAGATAACACCATCTCGTATGTTTGACTTGCGTAATTCATTTATTTAAACGCATGCAAGTACATGTTGTCATCTTGAGTTTGTATGTAATGCTAACTAGTTGTTTGTTAAAAAAATCAAACACTATTCTTCCAAATTTCTTTTCAAATATTTTTGTTAAATACATTGTCACTCAATTGATCATTCGTTTGGTTTGATTCTTTGTCTGTGCCTGGTTTTAGACCACATTGCTTTTTTTAAACTGAACTATTTTTTAATATAGGTAATTTAAAGAGATGTTCCTATGAAAAAGTGACATTTCAATGTTGAGTGCATTTATAAGAAAGGATTAAAATAAAAAAATCCATGTTTACTTCAACTATTTTCCCTAAAAGACTGCATCGAGGCTATAAAGTGTTTTTTATTTGATTGCTTAATTAATCCAACCAACTAATCTAGTTGTAACAAAAAGCTATATTCTCATTATGTGTTAATGAGCGATGATAAACAGTTAATGGCAAAATTATTTGTGGCGGGCCAAGTTTATCTGTAGTGCCTCGCCACAAATGTATGGGGCGGAAACTGGGCATGACCAGGATATATACATTACGTAACAATCATCCTACCATTAACTCACACGTTTACAAGCAAACATTAGTCTGTTTAGGGGTGGCCACACTTTTTCTGCAGGCGAGCTACTTTTCAATTGACCAAGTCGAAGGGATCCACCTCATTCATATATATATCATTTATATTTATGAAATAAGTTTTTGTTAACAAGTTAAAGGTGTTTAATGATAATACAAGCATGTTTAACACACATATATTCCTTTCTTTCATGAAGACAAGAATATAAGTTGGTGTATTACCTGGTTCTGATGACTTGCATTGATTGGGATCAGACAGTAGTGATGATAACCTCCCAAATTTCAAATGGAGAAAAAAAACTCCTCCTTTCTGTCCAATACCACATGAAAGTGGCTGCTTTTTGGCATCTTATTTGTCCAGCTTTCATACTCCTTTTTATACACTTTACAAGAAATACATTGGCGGCAAACTCCGGAAACTTGCTAGCTTTCTGAGACTCTTATTTTGTTAGTGCAGGCAGGATGAAGCAGGGCTTTTATTGTGAAGACAAGAACTGTGCAGTTGGTCTTTAGAGTTTTGACGGCAGGTACGGCGTCAGTGTGTTGAAATAAAAAGTGTTTCTCGCCTTCCTGTCGGTCATTTTTTCTTAATAATGATCTGGCAGCAGCCAGCGTCATCTCACAAGACCCTCGGGTGCCGTAAATGCCAATCAAGCGACGTCTTCGTGAAGATTGATGGTTCATTTTTAGGTCTATTTTTTTTAATGCCTGGCTGGCAATGGACTGACACCACCTCCACCATCGACCGCTAGCTCGCCATCGACGTAATGGTCACCGCTGACTTACTGCCATAGTTTTGTTCTCTTCATAATTCAACCCAGCTTACATGCAGCTAGTTCTCATTCTGTCGATAGACAAATTAAGAGTGCATTCACACGGAACAGAGCACAAAACTGCTAAATGTGCCTCCAAAACACCAGGGGGCAATATTGGTCATTTCAGCTCGTTGACTTTATGGGTTTATCAACAATGTTAACATGCTTGTAGTGATGGGTTGATGAGGCGTCATGAAGCGTTTCGACACATTGCAAAACTGTATTGATACTGTGTCGATACTGTGTCACTAAATACTGACATCTGCTGGACATTAAAAATCCCTACAGGCAACCTATGGACCGACTCAACTGACACTGATTTGATGACCTAGTACAGTGGTTCTCAAATGGGGGTACGCGTACCCCTGGGGGTATTTGAAGGTATGCCAAGGGGTATGTGAGATTTTTTTAAAATATTCTAAAAATAGCAACAATTCAAAAATCCTTTATAAATATATTTATTGAATAATACTTCAACAAAATATGAATGTAAGTTCATAAACTCAGTGAAGCACAAGCTCAGGTTTGTCACTAAAATGTCTGTCAAAAAGAAATGTGAAAAGAAATGCAATATTCAGTGTTGACAGCTAGATTTTTTGTGGACATGTTCCATAAATATTGATGTTAAAGATTTTTTTTTTTTGTGAAGAAATGTTTAGAATTAAGTTCATGAATCCAGATGGATCTCTATTACAAAGAGGGCACTTTAAGTTGATGATTACTTCTATGTGGAATGTTTATTTATAATTGAATCACTTTATTTTTCAACAAGTTTTTAGTTATTTTTATCTTTTTTTCCAAATAGTTCAAGAAAGACTACTACAAATGAGCAATATTTTGCACTGTTATACAATTTAATAAATCAGAAACTGATGACATAGTGCTGTATTTTACTTCTTTATCTTTTTTTTTTTCAACCAAAAATGCTTTGCTCTGATTAGGGGGTACTTGAATTAAAAAAAAATCACAGGGGGTACATCACTGAAAAAAGGTTGAGAACCACTGACCTAGTATATACAATAATATAAACCAAGTCATTGTATTTCATTTAGGATTATTTCATAACTTCATTTAAATAAAAATATATTTTTTGTCTTTTTTAGATACAGTCAATAAATAATGTGAACATGTATCATAACATGGAAATCTAAGAGAACGTGTTGTGAATGAAGATGCTTGTGGACCTGGAAATTATTTTTTATTTTTTTACACATTTATTTAAAAAAAAAAAAAAAAAAGTTTTTCCAACGTATTCAATTTTAGACTTTCTCTTCTTAGTTATTATTTCTCCAGCTGTAGAAAAGAGCCGCTCACAGGGCACAGAGGAGGCGTCAGTGCGACACAGTTGGCGTATCGGTCACGTGACCAAAACAGCTCATGATCGGTCACGTGACTTTCTAAAAGCGGTATGCGCACCGACACAGGGTTTCGCTCTATGAGCTCGACGCATGCGCCGATGCATCGGTGTTGCCGGACCCATCACTACTTGTTGCTAACTATTACTGGTAGAGGCCGGCTGGTCAAACGGAGCTGAGTTTCTTACATAAATTATACGGGAGTAAAGATCTAATCCTTCAAGCTTTTTAAACACTTAAAATAAGTGAAAAATGATAATGCAACAAATGTGAACAAGCATTTCTTTCATCATTTTTATGATTGTCATTACGGTGTGCGTGAGAGAGAGAGAGACTGACCCAAAACCAGTTTAGCTGTCATTGTTTGTCTGTCGAAGGCAGGTGTCGTGAACCTGTCAGGTGTGCCTGAAGTTTGAGGGCCTGGTTCACTTTGACAGCTGTGTGTGTGTGTATAACAAGCCTGAATCTGCCCCCTTCACTCTTACTTGGGGCTCGAACCAGGGTGAGCTGATTGAGAAACGAGAGTGCTAGGTTATTGTCCTGGGCAGCTCTTAAAAAAATTTTTTTTTTTTAAATCTCTAAATTTAAAACACTTCCTTGTGGTCTCTATAACATGTAATTGTGGTTCTTTGGTCAAATTTGTATAAAGCTTTTTTTAACAGAGCATCTTCAAGCTGCTTTCTAACCGTGTCTTCAGAATGCACCGTTTTATGGACAGTCTTATTTACGCCGTTCCACTTTTAACTGCGTCTTCTCCCCGTCAGCCATGTTGTAGATTTTAGCGCTTCCATAGCGAGTCTACTGACGGATACAAGTTAGAGCAGGGGTGCCCATTACGTCCATGGTGGAGGGTGTGTCAGTCCATCGCCAGCCAGGCCTTAAAAAAATAGACTTAAAAATGAGTGATCATCAATCTTTTCTAAAACGTCACTTGATTGACATTCACGGCACCCGAGGGTGAGATGACGCTGGCTGCTGCCAGGTCATTATTAAGAAAAAATGACCGACAGGAAGGTGAGAAACACTTTTTATTTCAACACTCTCGTGAAAACTCTAAAAACTGACTGCACAGTTCCTGCTTCATCCTGCCTGCGCTAACAAAATAGTCTCAGAAAGCTGGCGTGCACAAGCTAGCAAGCTACGGAGTTTGCCGCCAATGTATTTCTTGTAAAGTGTATAAAAAGGAGTGTGGAAGCTGGACACATAAGATGGCAAAAAGCAAGCACTTTCATGTGGTATTGGACTTGTGTGCGCCAGCTTTCTCACTCTTATTTTGTTTGGTCAGTGAGGATGAAGCAGCGCTTTTTATTGTGAAGACAAGAACTGTGCAGTCGGTCTTTAGAGTTTTGACCGCAGGTACGGCGCGAGAGTCTGTTGAAATAAAAAGTGTTTCTCGCCTTCCTGTCGGTCATTTTTTCTTAATGATCTGGCAGCAGCCCACGTCATCTCACAAGACCCTCAGGTGCCATGAATGTCAATCGGGTGATGAAAGTGACGTCTTGGTGAAGATTGATGATGGCTAATTTTTAGGTGTTTTTTTTTTTTTAATGCCTGGCTGGCGATCGACTGACACACCCTCCAAGATCGATGCAATGTCCACCCCTGCACTAATAGATGTCGATTAATCGTACAGCCATATTTTATACCATATATGGCGATATCTGCTGACATCACCAATTGGCATACTTGCCAACCTTGAGACCTCCAATTTCGGGAGGTGGGGGCGGGGGCGTGGTTAAGAGGGGAGGAGTATATTTACAACTAGAATTCACCAAGTCAAGTATTTCATATATATATATATATATATATATATATATATATATATATATATATATATATATATATATATATATATTACAGGTAAAAGCCAGTAAATTAGAATATTTTGAAAAACTAGATTTATTTCAGTAATTGCATTCAAAAGGTGTAACTTGTACATTATATTTATTCATTGCACACAGACTGATGCATTCAAATGTTTATTTCATTTAATTTTGATGATTTGAAGTGGCAACAAATGAAAATCCAAAATTCCGTGTGTCACAAAATTAGAATATTACTTAAGGCTAATACAAAAAAGGGATTTTTAGAAATGTTGGCCAACTGAAAAGTATGAAAATGAAAAATATGAGCATGTACAATACTCAATACTTGGTTGGAGCTCCTTTTGCCTCAATTACTGCGTTAATGCGGCGTGGCATGGAGTCGATGAGTTTCTGGCACTGCTCAGGTGTTATGAGAGCCCAGGTTGCTCTGATAGTGGCCTTCAACTCTTCTGCGTTTTTGGGTCTGGCATTCTGCATCTTCCTTTTCACAATACCCCACAGATTTTCTATGGGGCTAAGGTCAGGGGAGTTGGCGGGCCAATTTAGAACAGAAATACCATGGTCCGTAAACCAGGCACGGGTAGATTTTGCGCTGTGTGCAGGCGCCAAGTCCTGTTGGAACTTGAAATCTCCATCTCCATAGAGCAGGTCAGCAGCAGGAAGCATGAAGTGCTCTAAAACTTGCTGGTAGACGGCTGCGTTGACCCTGGATCTCAGGAAACAGAGTGGACCGACACCAGCAGATGACATGGCACCCCAAACCATCACTGATGGTGGAAACTTTACACTAGACTTCAGGCAACGTGGATCCTGTGCCTCTCCTGTCTTCCTCCAGACTCTGGGACCTCGATTTCCAAAGGAAATGCAAAATTTGCATGGTTGGGTGATGGTTTGGGGTGCCATGTCATCTGCTGGTGTCGGTCCACTCTGTTTCCTGAGATCCAGGGTCAACGCAGCCGTCTACCAGCAAGTTTTAGAGCACTTCATGCTTCCTGCTGCTGACCTGCTCTATGGAGATGGAGATTTCAAGTTCCAACAGGACTTGGCGCCTGCACACAGCGCAAAATCTACCCGTGCCTGGTTTACGGACCATGGTATTTCTGTTCTAAATTGGCCCGCCAACTCCCCTGACCTTAGCCCCATAGAAAATCTGTGGGGTATTGTGAAAAGGAAGATGCAGAATGCCAGACCCAAAAACGCAGAAGAGTTGAAGGCCACTATCAGAGCAACCTGGGCTCTCATAACACCTGAGCAGTGCCAGAAACTCATCGACTCCATGCCACGCCGCATTAACGCAGTAATTGAGGCAAAAGGAGCTCCAACCAAGTATTGAGTATTGTACATGCTCATATTTTTCATTTTCATACTTTTCAGTTGGCCAACATTTCTAAAAATCCCTTTTTTGTATTAGCCTTAAGTAATATTCTAATTTTGTGACACACGGAATTTTGGATTTTCATTTGTTGCCACTTCAAATCATCAAAATTAAATGAAATAAACATTTGAATGCATCAGTCTGTGTGCAATGAATAAATATAATGTACAAGTTACACCTTTTGAATGCAATTACTGAAATAAATCAAGTTTTTCAAAATATTCTAATTTACTGGCTTTTACGTGTGTATATATATATATAAGAAATACTTGAATTTCAGTGTTCATTTATTTACACATATACACTCATCTACTCATTGAGTTAAGGGTTGAATTGTCCATCCTTGTTCTATTCTCTGTCATGTTCTCTATCTTTCTAACCATGCTGAACACCCTCTCTGATGATGCATTGCTGTGGGCACGCACAAAAGTGCTTTCATCAAATGCACTAGATGGCAGTATTGTCCTGTTTAAGAGTGTCACAACATTGCCGTTTACGGCAGACAAACCGCTTTACTGTAGACGTTGTTTATATTGTGGGAAAGCGGACTCTGGTCCGCATGGAGCTGGAGGGGGCGTGGCCTCCAGCTCTGCCTGAATTTCGGGAGATTTTCGGGAGGAAATTTGTCCCGGGAGGTTTTCGGGAGAGGCGCTGAATTTCGGGAGTATGCCAATTGGTAAAATGTCCCAAATTGGGCCAATTCCAAACTGTTTGTTTGGAGGAAGTATGTAGGAAGGCAACATTTGTTTTATACAAATCCCTGTTTAACATTTTTGGGACTTGCGCAGATCCCATATACACAATAGGTAGGAAAAGTTGGTTTTTGCATAACGGGTCCATTTAAGGCGCCAGGGAGTGAGATTTACATCCGTTACGTGTGTAAGTGTACCTCTTTCCAACTGCTGCCACGGCAACCAAAACTATTGAATAAAAGGGAGTCAACTTCCTGCATGAATTACACACCAACTGAGCATGTCAGGTCATTAGCCAATTTAGGTAGTTGCTCTGGGGCACAATTTCCATCTTGATGTGTTATTGATGTTGTTTCGGGTGGCTGCTGACCTACATATTGCCTTGCTGGGTTTGTCCCTGCTTAAAGCAAAGACCTAGTACTGTTTCATCACCCCTGTTCTGTGCATTTGGTGTTGCAGGAGATGCTAGAGCACAAGCGCTTTTTTCGTTGCCACGGCGACCGGGCTATGGCACCATCGGGAAGCCCATCAAGCTTCTCGCCAACTGTTTCCAGGTCGATATCCCCAAGATCGACGTCTACCTCTATGAGGTGGATATCAACCCTGACAAATGTCCTCGCCGGGTCAACAGGTAACCCAAAGGATGGTTTCCCACAATCAAACCACAGTAGTGTTTCTTTAATTGACCGAAGTGATGCATACACAGGGAGGTGGTGAACACCATGGTTCAGCACTTCAAAGTCACCATCTTTGGCGACCAACTTCCAGTTTACGACGGGAAGAGGAGCCTCTACACCGCTAAACCACTTCCTGTCGCTGCTTCTGGGGTAGGAGTCGCCATTCATGCTCATGTTGTCACTGACACAAGAGTCCAGAGGGAAGACACTTTTACCCCCCCCCCAACTCAACTTACAGTCGCCTCTTGAGAAATAAAGCGGCTTTTAGAGATGAGCGGTATTGTTGACGTTCTCTTCTGGAAATATCTTCTGTAGACTTTAGAAAACTGTAACATAGCACGCCTGCAAGGTGGAACTATGGGTAATGCCACACTTAGTCGCCACAGAGTAGATCTGTAAAGTTTATAGTGACATTTAAATATCGGCGTCTGCAGCAGAGCTTCCTGGAGCAAACACAGCTAAAAATTACAATATTGACGTGAACAAAAATCTTGGGGGAAAAAATAACTTTTTGACAAGCATACTTTGATAGAGTCGCATGATACCCAAAGCTCCATTATTTATGAGTAGGGAGGTCCGATAGTATTTCAATCAATCAATCAATGTTTATTTATATAGCCCTAAATCACAAGTGTCTCAAAGGGCTGCACAAGCCACAACGACATCCTCGGTACAGAGCCCACATAAGGGCAAGGAAAAACTCACCCCAGTGGGACGTCGATGTGAATGACTATGAGAAACCTTGGAGAGGACCGCATATGTGGGTAACCCCCCCCCTCTAGGGAGATCGAATGCAATGGATGTCGAGTGGGTCTAACATAATATTGTGAGAGTACAGTCCATAGTGGATCCAGCATAACAGCCAGTCCACAGTGGGGTCAGCAGGAAACCATCCCGAGCGGAGACGGGTCAGCAGCGCAGAGATGTTCCCAGCCGATACACAGGCGAGCGGTCCACCCCGGGTCCCGACCCCGGACAGCCAGCACCCCATCCATGGCCACCGGACCTGTGTGTCTCCCCTTCCACAAGGGATAGGGGGGAGCAGAGGAGAAAAGAAAAGAAAAGAAACGGCAGATCAACTGGTCTAAAAAAAAAAAGGGGGCTATTCAAAGGCTAGAGTATACAAATGAGTTTTGAGATGGGACTTAAATGCTTCTATTGAGGTAGCATCTCTAATTGTTACCGGGAGGGCATTCCATAGTACTGGAGCCCCAATAGAAAACGCTCTATAGCCCGCAGACTTTTTTTGGGCTCTGGGAATCACTAATAAGCCGGAGTTCTTTGAACGCATATACAGGGTTTCTCCCAGCTTGAAATCAACATGTGGGGGTGTGGCCAATATACCGTATTTTTCGTACTATAAATCGCTCCGGAGTATAAATCGCACCGGCCGAAAATGCATAATAAAGAAGGGAAAAATGTATATAAGTCGCACTGGAGTATAAGTCGCATTTTTTGGGGAAATGTATTTGATAAAAGCCAACAGCAAGAATAGACATTTGAAAGGCAATTTAAAATAAATCAAGAATAGTGAACAGGCTGAATAAGTGTACGTTATATGAGGCATAAATAACCAACTGGTATGTTAACGTAACATATTATGGTAAGAGTCATTCAAATAACTATAACATATAGAACATGCTATACAATCTGTCACTCCTAATCGCTAAATCCCATGAAATCTTATACGTCTAGTCTCTTACGTCAATGAGATCAATAATATTTGATATTTTACGCTAATGTCTTAATAATTTCGTATAAGTCGCACCCCCGGCCAAACTATGAAAAAAAACCCTGCAACTTATAGTCGGAAAAATACGTTAGTATAGTATAATTTGCATAATTGTTGATGATGCATATGTAAATATATATTTTTGTGCTAAAAATATTTCACATTAAAGTCTTATTAGTAATTAGTATTTTATCATTTTGCTCTATTTTTGTAATTGTTATTGTGCAATGTAACACAGGCTGTCCTACCAGTGGCAGCTGCTGTTCTTTCAAGTAGGGGAAGCGATTTTTCAGTTACTTTAATTGTGAGTACAATAACCGATAAAATATATAAACATGATAGATATTACAAAGAAAACTTCCCTTTTAAAAAAATATAAATATCTCCATAACAGCAACAACGGTATGGAAGTTGAAAAATGCTTTGGCAGTCTTATATTTCAAGATTGATGATTTGCTCGTTTTGCTGTCAATCAAAAAGGGATTCCCGGAAGCCCGGCGACCCCCTTTTCGATCACTCTTACTCATTCGCTCAGCGTACGTGGGCGGGCCAAAGTGGAGTATCTAGCCAATGATTGTCTACTTTGGTTGCAGCACTCTGACGCTACATCAGTGAAAAAAGTCGCGCCAGCTGTCGCCAAAGTAGCAGATTCTAAACAAAAGTTAGTCGCTTCAGGATGCGCCGTTTTGTGGGCGGTCTTATTTACATGGCTCACCTTCGACAGCGTCTTCTCCCCGTCATCTTTGTTGTAGCGGTGTAGCGTGCAAGGACGGGAGTGGAAGAAGTGTCAAAAGATGGAGCTAACTGTTTTAATGACATTCACACTTTACTTCAATCAATAACCGAGCAGCATCTCCTCATCCGGAAACATCGGAAATGTGAAAAACCTTCCGACCGGAACTCCCTATTAACTAAAATTCCTTGGGTGAATAATGTAAACTCACTACACCGGTATGTTTTAGCGCTCTCATGGTGAGTTCACTGACAGATATAAGTAAGAACTTTACACTACTTTATATTAGAAATGGCAACAGCGGAGGGTGAATGTCCCATAACAAGAAGGTAGAGAAAAAGCTTATGACTACAATGGCGGATTCGCTAAAATGTTCAGGATGTATGCAGATCCCAAATACAGATCAGCAGGTACCAGAAGGTAAGAAAAGTTGCTTTTGCATAATATCGTGAAACAAAACGGCAGATAATGTCTTACCTTATACACACACCATAATAATACTCCTATGTTGAAGCACAGTACAATCCATCAAGCGGAGCGGCTTTATAGCTTACCAAAGTCCTACTAAAACATTTTGATAGTCTTTTGAGCGCCGTGTGTAATGTTCTATATGAACTTATAAAATGTTGGTGTTTACTTGAGTCATATTGCCATCATAGTGCAGTCTACACGTATGTCTTATGTTTGACTACCATCTACTGTTCACACTTAACATTACACCATGTACCAAATAAAATTGCTTCAGGGTGGGTAAACTCAACCAAACTTATTCCTTACATTAGGCGCACCGTGTTATAAGGCGCACTGTCGAGTTTTGAGGGGGAAAAAAAGATTTTAAGTGCACCTTTATAGTCTGGAAAATATGGTTCTTTTTTTTAATTTTTTAAACCAGTTTTGGAGAATATTTAAACAATACTCAACCCTAGGGGTGTAACGGTCCGTGTATTTGTATTGAACCGTTTCGGTTTGGTTCGGAGGTGTACCGAACGAGTACACATGGACCCTGTGTGTGTGTGTATGTATGTTATGCCATTGTTTACAAATTTGGTAAATAACCAAAACATTTTATATTTTTGTTGTTTTCTTACTGTACCGAAAATGAACCGAACAGTGACCCCCTAAACCGAGGTACGTACCGAACTGAAATTTTTGTGTACAGTTACACCCCTACTCAACCCCTATGTGACCTGATATTAGTTTGAGGGAAGAGCCACTGTATATATCGTTATCGCTTGATATCAGTATTAGAAGCTAAGCAATATCTCCACATCTGATAACTCTAATATAGAGCCTCTCTAATTATGAGTGTTGTGTACTATATCCAGCGACCCCAAAAGGGACAAGCGGTGGAAAATGGATAGTTAAAGGTCCTTTTCATAAGTCATATTCCATCCATACAAGTCAAAGTCTATGCCTTGCCACAAATGTAACTTGTACTGCATGCAAAAATAACCCACCCAAAGTCTATTTCTCTGCAGGTTGATTTGGATGTAACCCTGCCTGGGGAAGGCGGGAAGGACCGTCCTTTTAAAGTCAACATAAGGTTTGTATCGATGGTCAGCTGGCATCTGCTGCACGAGGTCCTGATGGGGCGTGCCGTATCCGAACCGGTGGACCTGGACAAACCAGTCAACGTCAACCCGGTGCACGCCGTTGATGTTGTGCTGCGACACCTGCCCTCCATGAAGTGAGCGCTCACCCCTGAAAGGGTTTATGTCCTTCAATGCTGCATTATATCATCATCTTCCATTCGTAATGTTATTGCTTTTGCTGTGTGTGACCATCAGGTACACACCTGTTGGTAGATCCTTCTTCTCTTCCCCTGAGGGCTACGACCACCCACTCGGCGGAGGAAGAGAGGTTTGGTTTGGCTTCCATCAATCCGTACGACCGGCCATGTGGAAGATGATGCTCAACATCGACGGTGAATAAGCTTGTTTTGTGTTTTTAAAGAGAAATGTTCCTTTTTGACAAAGAAACTGATCTTGTGACAATTTAGGATCAGGGTATTTCACACTTAAAGTAGAACGGGGCCATAGTGAGAATGTGTTGGTTTTGTGTACAGTACACGGCTTCTTCTGTTGATATTTAGGGCACATCGGTTATATTCTCTTTTTGGAGTTGTGTTGGTTGCAAATCAAGTATTTTTGATACAGTGGTACCTCCAACTTGAGTGTTTTGAAACAAGTCAGCTATTTGCTGAGTTATAAGTATCCCTTCCATTGTAGCCGTGTTACAAAAAAGGTCAGTTAGAATAAAACATAATGTTGGATATAGAGAACGTTCAAAGCCTTTATTCATGCAATAGGAAATACAGAAATTCCACGACATAGTGAATTTGCAAACGGCTAAAATTATACACAAAGCAAACTACAATCTGCTACCCAAGAATGTACAACAATTCTCAAAAAAAGAGGAGAAATATAATCTTAGAGAAAATTGCAATTTAAAACATTTGTACGCACGTACAACACTTAAGACCTTCAGTATATCAGTATGTGGAATTAAATGTTGGAATGGATTAAGCAAAGAAATCAATGTACTAATATGACCCACTTCATGAAACTCTTCAAACTTAAGTGTTTACAAAGTACAAAGAAGATAAACATTCTGAATTTATTTCATCCATCCATTCATTTTCTAGATAATCTTACTCATCTCAGCATATGAAATATAACTTACTTCACTAATTATTTATTTTTAATGTTACTTATGGAGTATATTGTGAATAAATTGAGACCAGGTTTTAAGCAAAGTTTTAGCAACTGCTATGTAAAGGAAAAAAGGTAGGATTAAATAAGCTCTGCTTCTTCCTGCTCCTTTTTTGAACATGTCGAATAGAGAAAGTGGAAATTGTGATGTATCATGTTGTATGCATGCATGTTCCAAATAAACTCAACCATTAGTGAATGTCACAGTGAACCCAGAAGATCCCACCAAAACATCCGATCTTACTCGTTAGCATTATATTACAGTTAAAGATGAACACAACTTAGTTTTCCAACCATGAGAGGGGAAAAAAGTGAACAGCTTTTAGTACAAGAAGCAGATCATATTCAATGAATTAAAAAAAAAAAAAAATCATCAAAAACATGACCCAGCATGTCGCAGACTCGGCGAAGCATTTCGAGCGTATCCCTGCTAGTCTGCACCAAACGGAAGCAGAATGAGTCGAACCCCAGCCAAGAATGCTAACATTTTATCGAAACAGCAGACATTTCTTAATCAGAATCAGAAATACTTTATTAATCCCCGAGAGGGAAATTAACATTTTCAGCACAATCCCATTCAAGATCAAACATTACAGGGAGACAGAACAGGATCGCTGACGGGTCTGCCAACTAACGGCGCCCCTTACAAAAAAGCTAATACAGGTAAACAATGGGGGGTGGGGGGGGAAAAAAGCCTGGGCTCCTGGAGAGGGGGTCCAGACTGAGGCCAAGGGAAAAAACAACTCATAGACATAGCACACATCCGTCTTATGTGTGTAAGAGGGAAACATTAAAGACATTATAAAATTACTGTTGTTTTTGTACGACATTTCTTATCTGAAAGTTTGTTTTTTCAAAAGACATGTTAAAATAGTTTTTTGGGGTATAACGGTTCGGTATGCATCTCTGTAGAAAGACCATGGTCCGGTTAATTTTTGATACAGTAAAAAAAAAAATACTAAACCTGCTTCTATTTTGAATAACTTTGGAAAAATAAAGCATTTAAAATGCCACCTGCTGGCAGGTAATTTTATAATGAATAAAACTTTCAAATAAAGTATAAAAATGTAGTCCATTTTTAGCCACACTCATTGTATCATGTTGCAGAATGTACTTTTCCTGTCCCTCACTTGTGTATAGTCAGGGGCAACAGAGTGGGAATGTTGTCCCGAATATATTTTTTCTGCGTAACTATTTCAGTTTTAAGAAGATGGCATTAATGTTGATATAACATCAATACAGCTGTGAAAGTTCAATAACAATGTTGCTTAAATCAAATGAATG
This sequence comes from Nerophis lumbriciformis, assembly GCF_033978685.3. Lineage (NCBI taxonomy): Eukaryota > Metazoa > Chordata > Actinopteri > Syngnathiformes > Syngnathidae > Nerophis > Nerophis lumbriciformis. The sequence goes on from NC_084568.2 coordinate 491,778, forward strand.
TCAAAGACTACCTATAACTCCAAATATGAAATGGTTCGTTCCACCTAAATTGCGGCAAACCTAACTTTAAAACACTTCCCTCAACAGACTTCATGTCGATAAAGCTTACTTTAAAGCAGGGGTGCTCACACTTTTCTGCAGGCGAGCTACTTTTCAATTGATCAAGTCGTGGGGATCTACCTCATTCATATATATAATGTATATTTACTTATTCATGAAATATATGTTTTTGTTAACAAGTTAAAGGTGTTTAATGATAATGCAAGCATGTTTAACACATATAGTTAACATTGTTAATAAGTTAAAGGTGTTTAATGATAATACAAGCATTTTTAACACATAGTTAAAATTGTTAATAAATTAAAGGTGTTTAATGATAATACAAGAATGTTTAGTACATATAGTTAATATTGTTAACAAGTTAAAGGTGTTTGATAATACAAGCATGTTTAACACATATAGTTAATATTGTTAATAAGTTAAAGGTGTTAAAAGATAATACAAGCATGTTTAACACATATAGATTCCTTTCTTTCATGAAGACAAGAATATAAGTTGGTGTATTACCTGATTCTGATGACTTGCATTGATAGGAATCAGACAGTGGTGCTGATAACGTCCGCATTTTCGAATGGAGGAGAAAAAAAGTCTTCCTTTCTGTCCAATACCACATGAAAGTGGTTGGTTTTTGGCATCTTATTTGTCCAGCTTCCGTACTCCTTTGTACACACTTTACAAGAAGTACATTGTCGGCAAACTCCGTAGCTTGCTAGCTTGTGCACGCTAGCTTTCTGAGACTCTTATTTTGTTAGCGCAACTGTACAGTCGGTCTTTGGAGTTTTGACGACAGGTACGGTGCCATAGTCTGTTGAAATAAAGTGTTTCTCGCCTTCCTGTCGGTAATTTTAATGAGCTGGCAGCAGCCAGCGTCATCTCAGAAGACCCTCGGGTGCCGTGAATGTCAATCAAGTGATGTCATAGTGAAGATTTATGATCGCTCATTTTTAGGACTATTTTTTTTAATGGCTGGCTGGTGATCGACTGACACACCCTCCGAGATCGACCGGTAGCTCGCGATCGACGTAATGAGCACCCCTGCTTTAAAGCATTCACACAGCACCAATATTTTGGAATAAGGATAGGGGATGGACACAAGACCCAAATATATTGAATCTATTTGTTAGAGGAGAAGGTTATGTAAAAGTTTCACTCACAGTAACTGGTGTGTTGAAAGACCCCGTTAAAGATGGAAACAGAAGTTTTTAAAGACTCGAGTAGATTTTATTCCCATGATATGCACTAATAATAATATAATCATAATAACAGTGTATTATGATTCTTTGTATCACCTAGTCTCTATTTTACACTCTGAAGAAAAGGAAAACTTGACAGATTTCTGATCATTAAGTAAATGACAGGTTATATGATTTGATATTCTGGCCACTTTATTTAGAATTGTTTGGCTTTTTTTGTAAAAAAAACCAAACAATTACATAGTGTGTTTATCTACATATGTTCTAGAGATGTTAATCCCATTTTTCAAAAGTCAAAAAGCTGGTTTCAACCAAATCCATGCAGTAAGTAGTGTTGTAGTACATGTAAACATACAGTGATGTTTAGGGTGGCCTGGGGGGGCCAGAATTTGGTGCCACACCCGTGACTACAGTACTTGAACATGTACCATTTTGTATTACCCTCCACTGTAGATGGAATATAATATTCCACCCATTAATGCACCATTGTTGTTCTCTGCTTAATATTAAGCAGTTGGACATTTTTTCATAAAGGGGTCCATGCCAAAGTGCAGCAAATATTGACTGTAATGTTGAGTCATTTAAATCCAGTGTTTTTGTTGTGATGTTTTGGGTTGCCAAATTCCAGGGTCAACTGTGTCCTTGTCCTGTTTTTATTTCAGTGTCAGCCACAGCTTTTTATAAATCCCAGCCAGTCCTCCAGTTCATGTGCGAGGTCCTGGACATTCACAACATTGACGAGCAGCCTCGCCCACTCACCGATTCCCACAGGGTCAAATTCACCAAGGAGATCAAAGGTGGTGATGGTTTCCACCACAGTTTTCAGTCAATGTTTGAATGTTCTCCCAGCGGCTTCAATGTACTGTTTCCAGGGCTGAAAGTGGAAGTGACACACTGCGGAACCATGCGTCGGAAGTACAGAGTCTGCAACGTGACGAGGCGCCCTGCCAGCCTTCAGACGTATGTTTTGGATTTTTAAACCTAATTGTCAGATTCATAACAAGTTTGTGTCCTTCAGTTTTCCTTTGCAACTGGAGAATGGCCAGACCATTGAGCGCACGGTGGCGCAGTACTTCAGAGAGAAGTACAGTCTACATCTCAGGTATCCCCACCTGCCTTGCCTGCAGGTGGGCCAGGAACAGAAACACACCTACTTGCCCTTGGAGGTAACCAACATTGCACACTAACTCAGATACATTTTTTGTATTTGTTTGATCCTACTTACACTTTTTTTTTTTTTTTAAAGACCAAAACGGGCTGTTTGCAGCTTGCTCACCGTTGCATTTTTCAAAGAAAAAAATATAACCCCATTGGCTAGCTTCTGTACCATGCCTTAGGGCTGGACGATTATGGCAAAAATAATAATCACCATCATTTTGATTGATATTGTAATTACGATCAATACCACAATTATTCGTTAATTTGAAAACATTAATGAATTGTCCCTCCAAAACCCAACTTTAAATATAGTTTAAAAAAACTTAAATATAAATTAGTAATGAATAACTACAAGTAAAATAATAGAAATACATTTAAATAGCAATATAAAAGCGAACTTCAGTTTTTTTTGTTTTTTTTACCTTAAACTTTATTTACCACCAGAGTGTGCTTTTTGTCAAAAGTTCATAAAATGTTTCTTAATGCAAAAATCCTCATTTATTGGTGCAGTACATCCATCCATTTTCTACCGCTTGTCCCGTTCGGGTTGGCGAGGGGTGCTAGAGCCTATCGCAGTACAGGCCAAAAGTTTGGACACCTTCTCATTTAATACGTTTTCTTTATTTTCACAACTATTTACATTGTAGATTGTCACATCAAAACTATGAATGAACACATGTGGAGTTATGTACTTAACAAAAAAAAAGGTGAAATAACTGAAAGCATGTTTTATATTCTAGTTTCTTCAAAATAGCCACCCTTTGCTCTGATTACTGTTTTGCACACTCTGGGCATTCTCTCCATGAGCTTCAAGAGGTAGTCACCTGAAATGGTTTTCACTTCACAGGTGTCATAGTTTTGATGCCTTCAGTGACTAACAATGTAAATAGTCATGAAAACACATTGAAATGAGAAGGTGTGTCCAAACTTTTGGCCTGTACTGTACATCTTTGGACAATTTTGAACAATATTTTAAGTCAAAGAATATTTTTGTAAATATGAAATCTATTTGTAAAGTACTTTTTGGAAAACTTTATTTTGTTTGCACAGTCAGACCAGATTTGGAGTACCGAGCTAATATTGTGAAGGGGGGAAATGTCCTGTGCTGTTGTTGCGGCTGCTGTGCCCCTGTTTGTACATTAATCTTACATCGATGATGTCGTTCAGATGTGTTGTGGGTGTATGGATCGTTCTTGCTAGTTTTAGCTAGGTAGTTTCAAGTGGCCTTCTCAACGTTTAGTTTAGGACGTAGTTGGGAGATGAATGAGGGTTCCCGGACACATTATTTTCCCAAACAAATGTTCTTTCTCCTCACAATGACAGCTTTTTACCCACATTTATGTTAATTTTCCCAATATTGTTTTGCGTTTATCAGCGGATTCTGTTTTAATGGCCAATTATGTGACTGCGTCCGCGGTTACTGATCACGGAAATCATGCCTTACTTTTTTTTGTTGATTATTGATTAAGCATCCTGGCTCTGTCAAAGTAACAACTATGAGATCCCAAACTTCTAGTAGACAGTCTTTTTCTCACTCACACTCCATCGTTTCACTGTTACAAGCTCTGTAATTTGCATGCACATTGCACAGCCAATTTGTTTTTTTATATAATTATTATTTTTTGGTTGTGAAAAGCCATTACCTACCATTAGTGGTACATATGTTGCCATCCAAGCAACGTTATCATGGACGCCCCTGCTTATTTCAGCAAGACAATGCCAAGCCGTGTGTTAAAACAGCGTTGCTTCATAGTAAAAGAGTGCGGGTACTAGACTGGCCTGCCTGGAGTCCAGACCTGTCTCCCATTGAAAATGTGTGGCGCATTATGAAGCCACAATGGAGACCCCGGACTGTTGAACAACTTAAGCTGTACATCAAGCAAGAATGGGAAATAATTCCACCTGAAAAGCTTCAAAAATGTGTCTCCTCAGTTCCCAAACATTTACAGAGTGCTGTTAAAAGGAAAGGCCATGTAACACAGTGGTAAAAATGCCCCCTGTGACAACTTTTTTGCAATGTGTTGCTGCCATTAAATTCTAAGTTGATTATTATTTTCCCCCAAAAAATTAATTTTCTCAGTTCGAACATTAAATATCTTGTCTTTGCAGTCTATTCAATTGAATATAAGTTGAAAAGGATTTGCAAATAATTGGATTGTTTTTATTTACGAATTTCACAACGTGCAAACTTCACTGGTTTTTGGGTTTTGTACATTCAATGACAGTTAACCCTTGCTATCCAAATCATTATCATTGGCTAAGATAATGCACTTGCATGGGTTGCGTACGCACGTAGTTACGTCATTACGTTCTAGAAGACTTAAGAGCGCGGGATTTACTGTGTAAAATACATTGGAAAGTTCTTGCCCTCTAAGCATCTGTGTAAATGTTGCAAACATCCCCTTTTAAGAAAGTGTTGGATGTATGTTGAGGCTGATGATAAAAACAATGATGGCATTTATTTTCCATGAAGGTGTGCAATATTGTTGCTGGTCAGCGCTGCATTAAAAAGCTGACAGATAACCAGACGTCCACCATGATAAAAGCAACAGCCCGCTCGGCTCCAGACAGACAGGAAGAGATCAGCCGCCTGGTAAGTATCGCCCATGGATACAGCTTTTTTTTTTTTTTTTTGGACTTGTTTACCTTACTTTTTTATTTTTTTGGTCGTCTCAGGTGCGCAACGCCAATTACAACGCCGACCCATTTGTCAAGGAGTTCCAGTTCCACATACGTGACGAGATGGCTCAGGTGACGGGCCGCGTCCTGCCGGCCCCCATGCTGCAATATGGCGGCAGGGTGAGCTCGGAACCCTTCATGGTACCTACCACACATCATTAGCATGTGTTTCTTTTTACTATAACATTGATGCTTCTGTTTTCCTTAAAACTGCATGCTGTTTTGATTCAGTAGTCTTAGTTATACTGCAGTATTAATGCTGGAACACAAGCCTCCAACTAGATGGCAGCAGTGTTCAAATGAATCAAGCTGACTAGGAATCATTAGCCTTTAAATTCATACAAACATATTTTTAAAGAATGAGCAGCGTCTAAATAGCACCTCAATTTATGAGCTTAGTTGGTTGTATGTATGACGTAGCTTTTAACTCTAAATACTTGTATTTCGAATCAACATCTCACATTGAAATGAACTGAAATCAATTTAATGGGTGATTGGCTCTCTAAAACACCATTTTTACATGTGAAAACATTGTCCTTTACAATTATAAAAGCTTTTTACAAAAATTCTCCATGAGCTTCAAGAGGTAGTCACCTGAAATGGTTTTCACTTCACAGGTGTCATAGTTTTGATGCTTTAAGTGACAATGTAAATAGTCATGAAAATAAAGAAAACTCATTGAAATGAGAAGGTGTCCAAACGTTTGGCCTGTACTGTAGTTTCTTTTATTTGTATGACTCCTACTGACTATGGGAGCAGTGGCCTTTTTGCGCTTGCTATCTTGGTTGTTACTTTCTACCATATGTCCTCTTCAAAGACATGAACATTGAGCGCAGAAACAAAGGAGACTGCTACCAGGCTATTATCCGCAGTTAGTCTGGAAAAAGAAGCGTAAATGCCGTTCTCTGTGCGTTGGCTAAACACAACAGTGACCCCAAGTGGAATTAAAATATTTTCAACAGCCCCAAACATTTAATTTTTCCTTATTAATGTTTCATCTTATTTTGTGTTTAAAAAAAAATAAAAAAAATAAAGACATTTGAGAAGATTGGAATATTTTTTAAAGGGGAACATTATCACAATTTCAGAAGGGTTAAAACCATTAAAAATCAGTTCCCAGTGGCTTATTTTATTTTTCGAAGTTTTTTTCAACATTATACCCATCACGCAATATCCCTAAAAAAAGCTTCAAAGTGCCTGATTTTAACCATCGTTATATACACCCGTCCATTTTCCTGTGACGTCACACAGTGATGCCAATACAAACAGCAAGGTATAGCGACATTAGCTCGGATTCAGACTCTGATTTCAGCGGCTTAACACTGTCTAAGATAATTACTAACTATGAACTAGGTTTACAGCATATGAAATACATTTGGCAACAACATGCACTTTGAGAGTGCAGACAGCCCATTTCAGGCGCGCTAAGAACATATATTTTTCCACGATTTCAGCACTCAGGTTAACATACCTAAATAGACACAAAATACTGCATTACACAAGACTACCTGAATGTACCGGTACTCGAATGATTGAAAAAAAATAAATGTTTTTAAGCTAAATTATTGGTAAACACAGTTTATGTATAATTTACGTAAAACCGCGAGTAATTAATAAAGTTTTCATCAATTAATATATTCTGTAGACATACCCTCATCCGCTCTCTTTTCCTGAATGCTGATCTGTCCAGTTTTGGAGTTGATGTCAGCAGGCCAGGGAAGCTAGGGTCAATATTCTTCTCTTGATCATCTTCGGTGGCATAAGGGACGGTGTGAGCCAAGACATCCAGGGGGTTTAGCTCGCTCGTCTGCGGGAACAAACTGTCGCCATTGCTTGCCGTGCTAGCGAGGTCCTTTGTCCTTGAATTGCTCACACACTCAAGGCAGATTCAATGGGGGTCTGGCGGCAGATTTCTTTGACTTTATGGTTGGAAATGCATCTGCTTTGAGTGTCGCAGGATATCCACACATTCTTGCCATCTCTGTCGTAGCATAGCTTTCGTCGGTAAAGTGTGCGGAACAAACGACTGACCATTTTGTCGGCTTTCCCCACAGCCTAGTATTTTGAACAAATTTCGTCCAATTTCTTGCCACTTTGGCATCTTTGGGCCACTGGTGCAACTTGAGTCCGTCCCTGTTGGTGTTGTTACACCCTCCGACAACACACCGACGAAAGTGAGAAAATGGCGGATTGCTTCCCAATGTGTCGTCACAACGTGACGTCATCGCTCCGAGAGCGAATAATAGAAAGGCGTTTAATTCGCCAAAATTCACCCATTTAGAGTTCGGAAATCGGTTAAAAAAATATATGGTCTTTTTTTCTGCAACATCAAGGTATATATTGACGCTTACATAGGTCTGCTGATAATGTTCCCCTTTAAAAAAGCTTTTCTTTTGGACTACCTGATGCAGCCCAGACTGTCTCCATCAGTCCCCTAGTAAACTGAGTTTGAGACCCATGGTTTAGCGTGTCAAATATAGCCTGCTATTTGTGGGCGTTTGAGTGCAAGCCCAGCAAATGGCGAGGATCTACTGTACTGTATGTGTCTGTGTACCTGCCAGCCCCAGCAGATCAACCCTGCACTGTCATTGCAGAACCGCACGGTGGCCACGCCCAGTCACGGAGTGTGGGACATGAGGGGGAAGCAGTTTCACACCGGAGTGGAGATCAAGATATGGGCCATTGCCTGTTTTGCCACCCAGAGGCAGTGCCGTGAAGAGATTCTCAAGTGAGATCAGGAAATAAATACATGTTTAAAGATCTCCATTTTTCATTGGTTGCCATTGTCATCCAGGAGCTTCACTGACCAGCTGCGGAAAATCTCAAAGGATGCTGGGATGCCCATCCAGGGCCAACCGTGTTTCTGTAAATATGCCCAAGGTGCCGACAGTGTGGAGCCCATGTTCAGACACCTGAAGAACGCTTACCTGGGTCTTCAGCTGATCATCGTAATCCTCCCTGGCAAAACGCCCGTCTACGGTAAATCTAGACGACCATTTCTACACCAGAGGCCATACTGGAAAATGTGAATCAAATACAACTGATCTAACATCCAACTTGCCATCTGCAGCTGAGGTAAAGCGGGTAGGAGACACCCTCCTTGGCATAGCCACTCAGTGTGTCCAGGTGAAGAATGTAGTGAAGACCTCACCGCAGACCCTGTCCAACCTCTGCCTCAAGATCAACGTCAAACTCGGAGGGATCAATAACATTCTAGTTCCTCACCAACGGTAACTCATCAAACTACAAATGGCACACAATGTGTGACTTCATCAGATTATTTTGAAGTGAACACTGTGTCCCTTTTCCACCCAGACCCTCAGTGTTCCAGCAGCCGATCATCTTCCTCGGGGCTGACGTCACTCACCCTCCTGCAGGGGATGGGAAGAAGCCATCTATTGCGGCGGTGAGGCAATAACATCGAGATGCATTCCTTCTTTTATTTAAAAACGGGACAATACATATTCATGGACATGTACATGTAAATATGCAAGATTATATTCATGGACATATACATGTAAATATGCAAGGTTATATTCATGGACATGTACATGTAAATATGCAAGATTATAGCCATTGGCTAATTTCTATCTTAAATCCCTTCAGCAGATTGATGTCTACATGGGACATATATAAGACAACATTGACAAGTAGAACAATTAGGTACCCCGAACAGTTGGCTAATAAAAGTAATATATCATATTTTTCATACAAAAGGCGCACCGGATTATAAGGCGCATTAAAGGGGTCATATTATTTTTTCTAAATTTAAAACACTTTCTTGTGGTCTACATAACATGTAATGGTGGTTCTTTGCTCAAAATGTTGCATAGATGATGTTTTACACCATCTTCAAGCCGCTTTCTGACAGTCGCTTCAGGGTGCGCCGTTTTGTGGGCGGTCTTATTTACGTGGCTCACCTTCAATAGCGTCTTTTCCCCGTCATCTTTGTTGTAGCGTGCAAGGACGGGAGTGGAAGAAGTGTCAAAAGATTTTCAAAGACATTCCGACTTTACTTAAATCGATAACAAGCAGCATGTCTTCATCCGTGGCTCACTAGTTTAACAACTATGCGAAATGTGTCCCGTGAAAAACCGTCCGACCAGAACTATGATAACTAAAGTTCCTTGGGTGAATAATGTAAACTCACTACACCGGTATGTTTTAGTGCTTTAATGGTGAGTTTACTGACAGATATAAGTAAGAACTTTACACTACTTTATATTAGAAATGGCAACAGCGCAGGATGAATGTCCCATAACAAAAAGGTAGTGAATAAGAAGCCTGTCTACTACGGCGTCGACACAGACTACAAAGGCGGACTCCCGCATATTTTCAGGACTTATGCAGATCCCAAATACAGATCAGCAGGTACCAGAAGGCAAGTTGCTTTTGTATAATATTGCGAAACAAAACGGCAAATGTCTTACCTTATACACACACACACCATAATACATAGGGCGCACCGGATTATAAGGCGCACTGCCGATGAGCGGGTCTATTCAGGTCTATTTTCAAACAAAAGGCGCATTAAATTTATTTTATTTTTTTCTAAATCTAAAAGACTTCCTTGTGGTCTACATAACATGTAATGGTGGTTCTTTGGTCAAAATGTTGCATAGATGATGTTTTACACATCATCTTCAAGCCGCTTTCTGACAGTCGCTTCAGGGTGCGCCGTTTTGTGAGCGGTCTTATTTACGTGCCTCCACTTCGACAGCGTCTTCTCCCCGTCATCTTTGTTGTAGCGGTGTAGCGTGCAAGGACGGGAGTGGAAGAAGTGTCAAAAGATGGAGCTAACTGTTTTAATGACATTCAGACTTTACTTCAATCAATAAGGGAGCAGCATCTCCTCACCAATGCTCAATAATGCAACATCAACGCCGGAAATGTGTCCCATAAAAAAACGTCCGACCGGAACTCTAACAAAAGTTCTGTGGGTGAATTATGTAAACCCACTACAGTTTTTAGCGCTTTGATAGCTAGTCTAGTGACAGATATAAGCAAGAACTTTACACTACTTTATATTAGAAATGGCAACAGCGGAAGATGAATGTCCCATAACAAGAAGATCGAGATAAAGAAGAAGCTTATTGACTAGTGTCTGCACGGACTACAATGGCGGACTCGCGCAAATGTTCAGTACTTATACAGATCAGCAGGTACCAGAAGGTAAGAAAAGTTGCTTTTGCATAATATTGTGAGGGGAAAAAAACGCCAGATAATGTCTGCTAATACCGTATTTTTCGGAGTATAAGTCGCACCGGCCAAAAATGCACAATAAAGAAAGGAAAAAACATATAAGTCGCACTGGAGTATAAGTCGCATTTTTGGGGGAAATGTATTTGATAAAAGCCAACAGCAAGAATAGACATTTGAAAGGCAATTTAAAATAAATCAAGAATAGTGAACAACAGGCTGAATAAGTGTACGTTATATGAGGCATAAATAAGCAACTGGTATGTTAACGTAACATATTATGGTAAGAGTCATTCAAATAACTATAACATATAGAACATGCTATACAATCTGTCACTCCTAATCGCTAAATCCCATGAAATCTTATACGTCTAGTCTCTTACGGGAATGAGATCAATAATATTATAATGTGTTCATCATTTCACACATAAGTCGCTCCTGAGTATAAGTCGCACCCCCGGCCAAACTATGGAAGAAAAAAAAACTGCGACTTATAGTCCGAAAAATACGGTAGGTGCATTTTGTGGTCCTCATATACACACAATACTCGTATGATTAATGCGCCGACAATCCATCAAGCGGTGCGGCTTCATAGCTTTCTGAAGTCGTACTAAAAACATTTTGACAGGTTTTTGAGCGCCGTGTGTAATGTTCTATATTCTCAATGGAACATTTAAAGTTTTGGTGGTGTTTACTGGTGTATCTCGTGTGACTGACCTCTCCTGGTCGCACTTATCATTACACCATGTATAAAATATAATAGCTTCGCGGTCGGTAGGCACAACCAGAATGATGCCCTACATTAGGCGCACCGGGTTATAAGGCGCACTGTCCATTTTTGAGAAAATTAAAAGATTTTAAGTCCGCCTTATAGTTCGAAAAATACGATACACATTTAGGCATGATTGTGGCAGCGGTGTTCTTCCAGAGTCAGAAACAGAAGAGTTTTTATTGCCCTTGTTTGAGAACGCGTTCTCAAACTAGGAATTTTACTTGGTGCAATTGTGCAACATAAAGCTATCAGATCTTGTTATTGTTCATGTGCCTGATGGCCGAGGGGGAAAAACTGTTCAGGTGGCGGGAGGTGTGGGTCTGGATGGACCGTAGTCTCCTGCCTGAGTGGAGAGGGGAGAGTAGTTTTGTCCAGGGTGAGAAGAGTCCGCTGTGAGCCGACCCACACGCCTCCTGGTCCTGGAGAAGAACAGGTCCTGGAGGGATGGGAGTTTGCAGCCAATGACCTTCTGAGCAGCACGTACGATGCGCTGCAGTCCATGCTTGTCCCGGACTGTGGCGCCGGCGAACCACACGGTTCCAAGCTTTGGGATGTTTGGTGAAAGAGGACAGGGTTGGAAGTTTATCTGGTATTGCATTCCAGGTGTGATGGACAGAAAAAGTGATTTGACCAAAGGCCTTTTCTCTGAACAGAACTACAGTCACTGTTGTTTTTTTCACAAATTCTTGTAATGGAGGTAGTGCTTTTGTCATGAAACATTTTGTAAATCAAGATGGTGTCATTGTCCCAATTTAAGTGCTCATGTTTTTTTAATATTTGACAATGAAGATGTTTGTTTTTAACACTTTCAGAGCTTCTCTATTAACTGTTTCAATCGGCTTTCTTTTCTTTTCATTGTTGTATACATTTGTGCTGCAGGTGGTCGGCAGCATGGACGCCCACCCCAGCAGGTACTGTGCTACCGTGCGAGTCCAGCGGCCCAGACAGGAAGTCATCCAAGACCTGGGCTCCATGGTGCGAGAGCTCCTGATCCAGTTCTACAAATCCACTCGCTACAAGCCGACCAGGCTGATATTTTACAGGGATGGTGTCTCCGAGGGCCAGTTCAGACAGGTATGATTCCATTTTCGCCGGCCTCACCTCAGAGTTTTTGTGCCGTTTTGGTTATCGTTCGGCCAAACATTGAGCTTAGCAAACTGGTTCATTTTCCCACGTATCATTCGGCCGCTTAAACAAAGAATCCCACACGTTGGTGACTGTCTGTGAAGAATGGATGTGGTTCTCAAAGACTTGGGACACTATAGACCTGGGATGTCAAAGTGGTTTTCATTGAGGGCCACATGGCAGTTATGGCTGCGATCAGAGGGCCGCTTGTAACAGCGAATAATGTATGAATTTGCCTCTGGATCTCATTTATTTAAATTATTTTAAGTAGACCCGTCGATTTTACAGTCAAAACTTTACATTTACAAAATGTTACTGTAAAATGTTATTTTTTGCAACATTTTACGATAAATATAAAAACAGTACCACTGTTTTATTTCTTATTTTTTAGGGAAAAAGCTGGCAGCTGAGTTGCCAGAATTTTATTTACATTGGTTTTTACAACATTATATTAATGGGAAAAAAGGACAAGTAATTTTTTTATTATGGCAACTTAGCTGCCAGTTTTTCTACCGTAAAAACAAATGTACCGTCTTTCCATTTACAGTAATACACCCTTAAAAACAACCGTAGATTTTACAGTCAAAAACTGGCAGCTCAGTCAACAGAATTTTAACGCAAAAAACAGTGGTTATTTTTTTCAATTTATAGTAATATGCTGTATTGTCATTTTTATTAATTTGATGGGTAGTTTGCTGTAAAGTTAAGTATTTTTTTATTAATGTACTGTAATATTTGCAATATTGAATACTGTAGGAGCCTAAATGCTGTTTAAGTTCATTTACATTTTTATGGAAGGTGCTTTGTTTATTCAGCCAAAATGGGACTATTTACTTTATTTGCATGCTTAGAATAATCATAAAGTACACTTTTTTTGTAATTATTACATTTGTCTAAATAATTTGATGACGTAACTGTTTGATTGCATATATGGCGGAAGGATCTGTGTGGTAGGTTGGTTTTTGGACACAAGGTATTATGGGTAATGGCAGTCAGGTGCGGGGGAATTGAGCCACACAGTTTTTTGACCTCACTCTTACTTTTTCTTACTCTTACTTTTTCTAACTCCTTCTTGCCTTAACAAACTCGCTTTATTTTGCCATTCATTTGTTCCCACATCGTTATTGTTTTACGTTTTTGAATTATTAAGTAAACGATACAAAACGAAAAGGAGCGTCTGGAGTTTTGTTTGTTGTTGCCGCAGCAAGCGGAGCAGGAGAAAGTAGAGGAGCGTCAAGCTAAAGACTTCATTAGGAGTCTACAAATACTATTCAAGTTTAAAAAACATGCAATTTCAAGCAGTATGTATATTTTTTTTCTGTCAAAATGAAAAAAAAAACCTTACATTTAGTGAGAAAATATTAAGTACTTTATTGACACATTTAATTTCCAGGTGTTTGCGGCCCAGATCGGGCCCCCGGGCCTTGAGTTTGACATCTGTGCTATAGACTGAGTCCAGCTACAGAATCCATTTTTAATGATCTTTATGATGCCTGTGTGGTTTATTAGTTCATAGAAAGCACACAGAACATTTAACCATTTTCGCCTCTGAACAGGATCTGCCAAGCACTGTTTATGGGCCCGCTCACATGAGGCGTTCAAGCGCACTGTGTGTCTGAGTGTTAAGCAAAAAGACTTTCAGACAGTCTGCACTTTTTTGTCGTATAACTTCTAAGGGGGCCAAAGAAAGTTGCAAGTGACTTCACTTTGATCAAGAATGCGAGAAACAGTAGGATTTTAACAGAATAACCCGTAGCTGTCTTGGCCAACAAGTGTCTTCAATATTTTTAAAAGTGATGTTACGTGATTATTTATACATTACATTCGTAATTTATATGTATTGAACATTGTTGTTGCATTTAAAATATAATTATTCATAATATGTTAATGTTTGGCTGTCTAGAATAGATTAATTGGGTTTTCATTATTTCTCATGGACAAAATGTATTCATATTTTTGTGTGGTTCAGTCAGTTAGAACTTTTGGAACATGTTACTAAGAGCCTGTACCATGGTAGCCTGTTTTTTTTTTATTGTAAAGCATACTGTTCAGCAGTGCTCTTCAACTCGCAGCTCGGGGGCCAAATCGGCCCCAACGTTCAGTTCAAAATTTGAGACAAAAATTATTACAGCAAATTCCTAAAAACACTACATTGCTCCTGTTGTACGGAGGAACTTGAGCCTTTGTGAACACTGTCCGATTCTTGCAAACATAGAACACTTGTGATTTACATAACTGAAGCGTTCCTCAAGGCATCCTTTTAAGTCCTCCCCTTTTTGGCAGTTATACATGTGATTTCTGTAAGTAAGGTGTTGCTTGTTTACTTCAGATGCAGTCATTTGTTTAAATTCTTTACTTATACTGGTGGTGGTCCATTTTAGGTCCTCTCATTCGTCTTTTGGGCTATTCAACTGGTGGTTCAGTCCAACTTGAGACTCACATTTTTGTAGCAGATTCTTAAAAACAAGAGTGCGGTCATAGAGATGATCTTTGACGAGCTTTTTTTGCAGAAAGTTCTTAAACACCAGAGTGCTCCTGTAACGCTGACATAATGACAAGAAAACAATCACATTTCCACTGTAGAGGACGCTGGTTCTTCGGAATATACAAAAGCAGTGAAGTTGTCACGTTGTGTAAATGGTAAATAAAAACAGAATACAATGATTTGCAAATCTTTTTCAACCTATATTCTGGATAGGTTGCAAAGACAAGATACTTAACGTTCAAACTGGTAAACTTAATTTTTTGTAATTAGTTCATTTGGAATTTGATGTCTGCAACATGTTTTAAAAAATCTGGCACAAGTGGCAAAAAAGACTGAGAAAGTTGAGGAATGCTCATCAAACACTTATTGGGAACATCCCACAGGCTACTTGGGAACAGGTGGATGCCATGTCAGTAACTACAGTTGGTCGCTACATCTGCAAGTGCAGGTTAAAACTCTACTATGCAAAGCCAAAGCCATTTATCAACAACACCCAGAAACGTTTCGCTGGGCTCGAGCTCATCTACGATGGACTGATGCAAAGTGTTCTGTGGTCTGACGAGTCCTCATTTCAAATTGTTTTTGGAAAATGTGGACCAAAGAGGAAAAGAACCATCCGGACTGTTCTAGGCGCAAAGTGTAAAAGCCAGCATGTGTGATGGTATGGGGGTGTATTAGTGCCCAAGGCATAGGTAACTTACACGTCTATGAAGGCACCATTAATGCTGAAAGGTACATACAGGTTTTGGAGCAACATATGTTGCCATCCAAGCAACGTTACCATGGACGCCCCTGCTTATTTCAGCAAGACAATGCCAAGCCACGTGTTACATCAGCGTGACTTTGTAGTAAAAGAGTGCGGGTACTAGACTGGCCTGCCTGTAGTCCAGACCTGTCTCCCATTGACAGTGTGTGGTGCATTATGAAGCCTAAAATAGCACAACGGAGACCCCCGGACTGTTGAACAACTTAAGCTGTACATCAAGCAAGAATGGGAAAGAATTCCACCTGAGAAGCTTCAAAAATGTGTCTCCTCAGTTCCCAAACATTTACTGAGTGTTAAAAGGAAAGGCCATGTAACACGGTGGTAAAAATGCTCCTCTAGCAACTTTTTTGCAATGTGTTGCTACCATTAAATTCTAAGTTAATTATTTGCAAAAAAAAAACAGTTTCTCAGTGTGAACATTAAATATCTTGTCTTTGCAGTCTATTCAATTAAATATATATTGAAAAGGATTTGCAAATCATTGTATTCTCTTTTTATTTACCATTTACACAACGTGACAACTTCACTGGTTCTGGGTTTTGTACAAATAAGACTTCTAGTGGAGGGAGAAGTCCTGCTGGTGTGCAGCGTCCAAATCAGCAGCAGTGATTTTCATTCTGACAAACTTACCCCTTAGCCTTCTACTCTTCACATGCGCTGTTTTGTGTATTTCCTGTACAGGTGCTGTATTATGAGCTACTAGCCATCAGGGAGGCGTGCATCAGTCTGGAGAAGGATTACCAGCCTGGGATTACTTACATTGTTGTACAAAAACGACATCACACGCGTCTCTTCTGTGCTGATCACAACGAGCGGGTAAGTTCATGTAGATCAGGGGTGCTCATTACGTCGATCGCGAGCTACCGGCCGATCTCGGAGGGTGTGTCAGTCGATCACCAGCCAGGCATTAAAAAAATAGTCCTAAAAATGAGCGATCATAAATCTTCACTATGACGTCACTTTCGTCACTTGATTGACATTCACGGCACCCGAGGGTCTTCTGAGATGACGCTGGCTGCTGCCAGCTCATTAAAATTACCGACTGGAAGGCGAGAAACGCTTTATTTCAACAGACTCTGGCGCCGTACCTGTCGTCAAAACTCCAAAGACCGACTGCACAGTTGCCCTACCAAAATGAGAGTCTCAGAAAGCTGGCGTGCACAAGCTAGCAAGCTACGGAGTTTGCCGACAATGTATTTCTTGTAAAGTGTATACAAAGGAGTACGGAAGCTGGACAAATAAGATGCCAAAAACCAACCACTTTCATGTGGTATTGGACAGAAAGGAGGACTTTTTTTCTCCTCCATTCGAAAATGCGGACATTATCAGCACCACTGTCTGATTCCTATCAATGCAAGTCATCACAATCAGGTAATACACCAACTTATATTCTTGTCTTCATGAAAGAAAGGAATCTATGTGTTAAACATGCTTGTATTATCTTTAAACACCTTTAACTTGTTAACAATATTAACTATATGTGTTAAACATGCTTGTATTATTAAACACCTTTAATTTTTTAACAATATTAACTGTGTTAAACATGCTTGCATTATCTTTAAACACCTTTAACTTGTTAACAATATTAACTATATGTATTAAACATAATTGTATTATCATTAAACACCTTTAATTTTTTAACAATATTAACTGTGTTAAACATGCTTGCATTATCTTTAAACACCTTTAACTTGTTAACAATATTAACTATATGTATTAAACATAATTGTATTATCATTAAACACCTTTAATTTTTTAACAATATTAACTATATGTGTTAAACATGCTTGCATGATCATTAAACACCTTTAACTTGTTAACAAAAACATATATTTCATAAATAAGTAAATATACATTATATATATGAATGAGGTAGATCCCCACGAATTGATCAATTGAAAAGTAGCTCGCCTGCAGAAAAAGTGTGAGCACCCCTGATGTAGATGAAGCGTCGGAATTGGGGACTGATTTTCTTCATTTGTCATTTCTAAATTCCCGGCAGGTTGGAAGAAGCGGAAACATTCCCGCCGGCACGACGGTGGACACGGACATCACTCACCCTTATGAGTTTGACTTTTATCTCTGCAGCCATGCTGGAATCCAGGTCCACTTGTGTTGCCAGGAAGCTTTCTGGTGATTAAGTAATAAGCTAAGTTTGTCCTTTTAACTTCCACCTTTTAGGGCACCAGCAGGCCGTCGCACTACCACGTGTTGTGGGACGACAACTGTTTTACTGCCGATGAGTTCCAGCTCCTCACCTACCAGCTGTGCCACACCTACGTGCGCTGCACGCGCTCCGTCTCCATCCCAGCACCCGCCTACTACGCCCACCTGGTGGCCTTCCGTGCGCGCTACCACCTGGTGGACAAAGAACATGACAGGTAGAGGAAAGGATAAGACTTTATTTATCCCACATTGGGGATAATGTCATTACATATTGTCATGTTCAAACACTGATGACATCTATTAAACAAGACAAGAGGCAAGGAATTAAACAGAATTCAATTTGGACTCAATATTGAGGAGAGTCGTCTGTACACTGTACCCTTGTACGGTGTCTCAGCACGCTCTGCCAAAAGATTGCACGCCTCCTTCTTTATTTTGGACCCTCCCCGACCACATGGCCACCGCTGTTTCCAAAGGTCGCAAAAAGTTCACAGAAAAGGTCGTAAACAATTCACAGAAAAGGTCAGTTCAAAAAGAATTCGTAAAATACTTCAAAAAGAGGTCCATAAAATAGTTCAAAAAGAGTTTGTCTGGAAATTGGGCAGATCCTGCCATCTCTCCTTTTTGAAGTCCTTGGGTTAGAACAATCTTTCTTTTGATAACCATACATGAGAGAAAACAAACACCTTCATCTTGCTTTCCCCCTACACAGTGGAGTTTTACGAGCCTTACTCTTGGTAGGTTTCAAAGACAGCTTTTGTCTTCTCACCAGACCCTCAATGTAACACAAAGTTTTTGTGATAATTTAGAAACAATTATTCTAACACATATAGCAAGGGTCAAATAATGCTTGAACTCTCAGTATTGTCACTGTTCAATTCCCATATGATGCGTCTGTTCATGACAAATTACCACAAAGTAGCATAAAGAAAATGGCAGATCTGTTTCTTAAATATATTATAGTTTAAATGTTGCCAGTCATATAAATAAAAAAGCTAAATCCTTTGTCAAAGTAGCTTAAATGTTGAAATGTGTATTGAAACAAGATGGAGGAACAGAAGTTATTTTGTGTGTGTGTGTATATACCGACATTTTATCAATGCCTTGGCAAAATAAGCTTATTCCCTTTTGTGGGTTGAATTAAGCTTAAAAAAATTAGATGTTCGCGGTTTTTATTTTGTAAAAGTAACTCAGAAGAAAAAAGGTTGGACAACTCTGACATACAGTATTAAGAGGACAAGAGGACAAAATGGAAGAGTAAAAAAAAAAAAAGTTATAAAATAAAAATAACAGTAGTGCATTAAGAGTAGCTGCTACTCAGTGCTTCTACAGTGTTAACCTTCCTGCTTTTAAAGTGGCTGCATTTTAACTTTCATGAAGAAAAAACAAACAAAAAAACAAACACTTCGGTTATTGTTGCAGCTCGTAAAGTTAAGTCTTCAAAATAAAAATTAGTGCTGTCAAATAATTTGCAAAAATTTGATTATCATAATTATTCACATCCATCCATCTTCTTCCGCTTATCCGAGGTGGGGTCGCGGGGGCAGCAGCCTAAGCAGAGAAGCCCAGACTTCCCTCTTCTTTCGTCCAGCTCCTCCCGGGGGATCCCGAGGCGTTCCCAGGCCAGCCAGGAGACTTAGTCTTCTCAACGTGTCCTGGGTCTTCCCCGTGGCCTCCTACCGGTCGGACGTGCCCGAAACACCTCCCTAGGGAGGCGTTCGGGTGGCATCCTGACCAGATGCCCGAACCACCTCATCTGGCTCCTCTCCATGTGGAGGAGCAGCGGCTTTACTTTGAGCTCCCCCCGGATGACAGAGCTTCTCACCCTATCTCTAAGGGAGAGCCCCGCCACCCGGCCGCTTGTACCCGTGATCTTGTCCTTTCGGTCATAACCCAAAGCTCGTGACCATAGGTGAGGATGGGAACGTAGATCGACCGGTAAATTGAGAGCTTTGCCTTCCGGCTCAGCTCCTTCTTCACCACAACGGATCGATACAGCGTCCGCATTACTGAAGACGCCGCACCGATCCGCCTGTCCATCTCACCATCCACTCTTCCCTCACTCGTGAACAATCGATTATTTACTTGCTTAATTTAAATACATTTTCATAGAGTCAAATATTTGGACACAAATGCAACTTTGTCAGAATGTCGTCCAGGAACCTTTAAAAAAAAATGTTACTTGAATGCGCTTCATTTATTCACTCAAAACTTGCTAACAGTTTTATCTAAAGTCCCGTCCGTCTAAGGTGTATTTTGAAGTGAAATTTTCCAGCGAGCACAATCGGAGTCTCCTTACTCATATTTGTACTGACTTATGAGGTGACCTTATTATTGGCCGTAGAACAACCTTCCAGGTAACCATCCGCGGTTAATAAATGGCGAGATTAATTTGCGTGTACCGGTATACAGTACATGATCGTTCTGCTAATTTTTTATTTTTTTTGTGCTTTCTCACATCAGTTAACATTTTCAATAATGACAAATACCAGTAGTATTTGCTACTAGGTCAGACCAAAGCGATCGGAGCACTGTTCAGTATCGCAGCCTCTGATTGGCTCAGCTTCAGGCAGCATGGCTATATTAGGAAAAAGGGTGTTATTCATTTCGAGAAGGCTCTTATGTTGAAAAATTTATTAAACCGTTTTTTATTTAAAAATACATTCTTACTTCCAGAACTTCGCAGAAAGTCCCATCAAGTCATAAAAATGGGGTCCCACAGTATTTTGAAAATGAATGTTTATAACTGAATACGTTTACATATGCATAAAAATGTACTTTTGTATAATTTTTGATGAGCCAAGTAATGTTTATGACAACCTTTTTCCAAAACACAATATAGAATGTGAGATGTAACCGGATAGTGCATACATTTATCATTTGTTTTCAAAAGAAAAGTGGGGCCCCAAAAATGTACTGTGGGACCCCATTTTTATGACTTGATGGGGTCCCTGGGACTTTCTGCAAACTTCTGTAAGTAAGAATGGATTTTTGAATAAAAAAACTGTTTACTTTAATACATTTTTAAACATAAGAGCCCTCTCGACATGAAATAACACCTTTTTTCTAATATAGTCATGCCGCCTGAAGCTGAGCCAATCAGAGGCTGCAATACTGAATAGTGCTCTGATTGGTTTGGTCTGATCTACAAACGTAAACAAAATGTTATGCATATGTAAATGTATTCAGTTATAAACATTCATTTTCTTCTTTCCTTCACGGATCTAAACTTTACCGCTGCTGGTATTTTATTTTTTTTTATTTTTATTGTAATATTTTCAGAATGTGTTTGTTCTATTTTTGGCCAAAGTAAGACAAAGAAAACAAACTGAAGTTTTTAGTTTTAATGCCATGATTTTAATAATCTGGCTGTGTGCACAGATTTTCCTCCATGCAGCCTCTGAGCTAAAATTAATTTGACTTCCCTGCTTTAGGGTCATTTTGAGTCATTTGACCACCAAACCAACATACAATGACTCTCCATTAGGGTTGTACCAGTACTGGTATAGTACCGCGGTACTAATGAATCATTCTGTACTATACAGCCTCTAAAAAGTACCGGTCCCCCCCGTCGTCACGTCGTGACATTGCTGGTTTTACGAGCAGAGGAGCATGTTCGGCAGCGCACAATCACAGAGTACTTACAAGCAGACACAGTGTGTAGACAAAAAAGGGAGAACGGACGCATTTTGGCCTAAAAACTGATAAAGGTGAAGTTATAACACTGAAATGTCCTCAGGAAGAGGTGCTTTAAGACATGGCTAACTAGCGGCGAAAGTCCAGCCGCAGTCTGCAGTGTTTTAGCTACTTCTAAATCACTAATCTTCGTCTCCATGGTGACAAATAAAGCAAGTATCATTATCACTGCAGGAGGAGGAATAGCTAAACATGCTTCACTACACACCGTAGGAGGATACAATAGCTCATTGGCATCACAATGTAAACAAATGCCATGGGTGGATCTACACCTGACATCCACTGTAATGATACCAAGTACAGGAGCGTATCTAGTCGATACTACTATGATTACATCTATATTTTTTTTATCGTCACAAAATCTTTTTTCTTTTTAAAAAAAAATAAATTCATATTATGTTCATAAACTCAGGAAATATGTCCCTGGACACATGAGGACTTTAAATATGACCAATGTATGATCCTGTAACTACTTGGTATCGGATCGATACCGCAATTTGTGGTATCATCTAGAGATGGCCGATATAATCGGCCGATAAATGCTTTAAAATGTAATATCGGAAATTATCGGTATCAATTTTTTTTCTGTTTTTTTAATTTTTTTAATTTTTATTAAATCAACAACAAAAAAACACAAGATACACTTACAATTAGTGCATCAACCCAAAAAAACTCATTCTTACAAAAGGGTTGTTTCTTTCTGTTAATATTGTGGTTCCTACATTATATATCAATATATATCAATACAGTCTGCAAGGGATACAGTCCGTAAGCACACATGATTGCTCCACTAATAGTACTAACCTTTAACACTTAATGTTACTCATTTTCATTCATTACTAGTTTCTATGTAAATGTTTTTATATTGTTTTACTTGCCTTTTTATTCAAGAATTTTTTTTTTTTTTAATTATTTTTTTTTTTTAAAAAGAACCTTATCTTCACCATACCTGGTTGTCCAAATTAGGCATAATAATGTGATAATTCCACGACTGTATATATCGGTATCGGTAATTAAGAGTTGGACAGTATCGGATATCCCTAGTATCATCCAAAACTAATGTAAAGTATCAAAGAAGAGAAGAATAAGTGATTATTACATTTTAACAGAAGTGTAGATAGAACATGTTGAAACAGAAAATAAGCAGATAAACAGTAAATGTACTACTAGTAACTAGTAGATATTTTTTTTTACAGCTTGTCCTTTATGTGTATAAATGACACAATATGTTACTGCATAGACTAATTAGGAGTCTTTGTTTGTTTACTTACTACTAAAAGACAAGTTGTCTAGTATGTTCACTATTTTATTTAAGGGCTAAATTGCAATAATAAACATGTTTAATGTACCCTAGGATTTTTTGTTAAAATAATGCAATTTTTTGTGTTCCCCTTTTTATTTAGAAAAGTATCAAAATACATTTTGGTGCCGGTATCGGGACAACACTAGTCTCTATAGTGCGTAGGTTGTTTTATTCACCATGTCTTCGCTCCCTTCCTGGCGACAGTGCGGAGGGCAGCCACATCTCAGGGCAGAGCAACGGCAGGGACCCTCAGGTGCTGGCCAAAGCGGTGCAGATCCACCACGACACGCTGGCGACCATGTACTTCGCCTGAACGCGCCTATGCAAGCGGAGGCGGAGGCGGAGCGCCCCCAGGTCCTCGCCTTCCAGATGTTGACAGCAGCCCGGTACGTGTGCGGTTTTTGAGAGGAAAGCAAAAGCACCTGATTGAATATTGTCATATGAAACAACTGCCGGTTCATCTTCCAAGCAGGATTGTGCAAAAAAAAACGGCCGCCTTAGCGTGGATGCTTGAAGCCAGTGTCAGTTTGTTGCCTTACTGTGAATGATTTCTTCTGTAAGCCAGCTGGAGTCGTGTGTGTTTTCTCTTCAAATCCCAAAGTTTTATACCCTTTTAAAGTAAAATCAGTCACCTTTGCAGAAGCAGGGCAAAGTAGAGCAGTAACTTGGGCTCTGTGATGAATGTTGCTTGGTGAATTCAAGTGCCTGATCTGACTAGATGGTGGAACTCTGCTGCTGCTAGTGAGAGAATGTTGTCCTCCTTCCCCGAAATGCATGCAACACACTTGAAAGTGCTTCCACAGTATATTCCCTGCACCTCAAGTGTCAAAGCATCAATCTTTTACTCCCAATTTGTCACCTCGAAGGCGTGTCCTGGTGATGAAAATCACAGGCATGTTTTTTGTTTTTTTTTAAACGTTTTTAATCTTTTCTGATAGAGCTTACTGGACATGTCCCTTCCACTTAGTCCAAAGAAGTGGCATATTTAAATAACCTATTTATGTAAGCAGGCATCATGTAGTATTCGTGTTGGTCTGGTCAGTTTCCAAAGTGCTTCATGCAATACACACTCTGCACCGTTTAAAGTTCAAACTTGTGTAGTGTGTGCCTTTTTTGTCATGGTGCTGAAAGATCCTCTTCACACGTTTTAATTATGACTATACAGTATGGAGAGATTGTGTGTGTGTGTGTGTATGCCAATAACGAGATATATGCAGAGTTGATCAATATGGCGCTGACAGGACCAAAAGAAGTGCAGGGGGACATGAAAAGTAGCAAAACAGCAACCTCATGTAGTGTTCATTTTACTGCCTGCTTGATTTGGACAGCAATAACAAAGATGGAGGATGTCTGTCAACTTGTACACTTTCTTTCCCCCCCCCCCCTCATCTAACATGAGGTTTACAGTCTCCCCACAGAAATATCCACTGCTGTCATATCACACAATATTACTACTGTCCTATTTTTTTTTTTTTTCTTCTTCTTCTTCCAGATTTTTAAACATAAAACTAAAGACTGTTTTTGTCTTAACACTTGCCTGGTCTTGATGTCAGCCTTCTTATTTGGTTTTCCTATTTAATTTTTGTAATAAATATACTTTTCAAAAAAAAAAGCATATCCTGTTTTAATGACACTTCTGAGACCGTATGATATACGACATATGGGGAAATTAATTACAGTATAATATATGACATACGGTTAATTTGAAAGCATTAAAAGGTTACTACTGTCATTTAATTTTATGAAAGCAAACAAACTCACTTGAACTTAGTTCTTATCAACATGGGTCATTAAATTATTTGATTAAAATAACTAATTTATGACTATTATGCAGCATTAATAACAAGACCCAATTTCCTTTTATATTACTATATTATTTTTTTTGTTATTTTAGCTGGTGTGCATTTAAAGCAGGGGTGTCTAACTCATTTTAAATGGGGGGCCACGTGGAGGAAAATCTACTCCCAAGTGGGCCAGACTGGTAAAATCACGGCACGATAACTTAAAAATAGACCACTTCAGATTGTTTTCTTTGTTTAAAAATAGAACAAGCACATTCTGAAATTGTACAAATCACTATGTTAGTATTTTTTTTACAATTACCTATCGTATTTTTCAGACTAAGTCGCAGTTTTTTTCCTAGTTTGGCCGGGGGTGCGACTTATACTCTGGAGCGACTTATGTGTGAAATTAACACATTAGTGTATAATATCAAATATTATTGATCTCATTCACGTAAGAGACTAGACGTATAAGATTTCATGGGATTTAGCGATTAGGAGTGACAGATTGTTTGGTAAACGTATAGCATGTTCTATATGTTATAGTTATTTGAATGACTCTTACCATAATATGTTGCGTTAACATACCAGTTGGTTATTTATGCCTCATATAACGTACACTTATTCAGCCTGTTGTTTACTATTCTTTATTTATTTTAAATTGCCTTTCAAATGTCTATTCTTGCTGTTGGCTTTTATCAAATACATTTCCCCAAAAAATGCAACTTATACTCCAGTGCGACTTATATATGTTTTTTTCCTTCTTTATTATGCATTTTCGGCCCGAGCGACTTATACTACGAAAAATATGGTGTATATATACCGTATTTTTCGGAGTATAAGTCGCACCGGAGTATAAGTCGCACCTGCCGAAAATGGAAGGAAAAAAACATATATAAGTTGCACTGGAGCCCGGCCAAACTATGAAAAAAAACTGCGACTTATAGTCCGAAAGATACGGTACTTTATTTGTGGTTATATTTTATTTACCAGTCAACTCATTGGTGTTTTCAACCTATTAAGATAAAAGTATATCAAAATCAAATTACAGGATGTTATTTATGTAGTTTGATCATTTTCCTCGACTGATGTACTAACACGTGGTTTATTTTGTACATATGTAGCATCTACAAAGAATTGATATCGCGACATCCAGTGGACACATTTACAACAGCTGTTTCTTTCATTCAAGAATTTCAGGTACATTTTTATACTTAGCAAACTCATCCCGCGGGCCGGATAAAACTTGTTCGCGGACCGTACGTTTGACACCCCTGATTTAAACAATTGCTGTATAGCAGAGGTGTCAAAGTGGTTTTACTGAGGGCCACGTCGTTTGGCCCCAGAGGGCCGCATCTAACAGTGAATACTATTACACCATTTTTTAATGCATTTTATTAGATTTTTTTTAAACTAAAATGTAAAAAAAAAAAGGTAAATTGCAATAATTTCACCTCAAAATGTAGTGTATATTACTGTAAATGGAAATGCTGTTTTTATGGTTAAAAAAAGGCAGCTCAGTTGCCAGAATTTTACTGTAAAATTTACATTAGTTTTTTTACTGTGAATATAAAAACCTGCAATTTTACAGTAACATTTTTTGCACCTGAGCTGCCAGTTTGTTGTTTTACCGCAAATCACTGTAGATTTTTCGGTGTATTACTGTAAATGCCAAAACGACACCATTTAGGACAGTTTTTTTTCATTTAGAGAAAAATGCTGTAAAAACCACAGCAAATTTCACAATTTTACCATGAAATCTATTGCTACTTTTACATTAAACAATTTGTTTACTTGCTTTGAAATCATTATTTCTATTTTTTGAAAAATTGTTTGAAGGTTTGATATATTTTTGCATAATTAGACAATATTTAAGTTAACATCATGGGGTACTTTTTTTTATTTTTTCTCCCAAAACAGAAAAAATAGATTTAGTAGGAAAAGTTACAGTACGTTGAATAGCCCATATCAGGGGTGCAAATTACGTCGATGGTGGAGGGTGTGTCAGTCCATCGCCAGCCAGGCATTAAAAAAATAGACTTAAAAATGAGCGATCATCAATCTTCACCAAGACGTCACTTTGGTCACTTGATTGACATTCACGGCACCCGAGGGTCTTGTGAGATGACTCTGGCTGCTGCCAGATCATTATTAAGAAAAAAACGATCGACAAGAAGGCGAGAAACGCTTTTTTTATTTCAACAATCTCGTCAAAACTCTAAAAACCGACTGCACAGTTCTTGTCTTCACAATAAATGCGCTGCTTCATCCTGCCTGCGCTAACAAAATAAGAGTCTCAGAAATCTAGCGTGCACAAGCTCGCAAGCTACGGAGTTTGTCGCCAATGTATTTCTTGTAAAGTGTATAAAAAGGAGTACGGAAGCTGGACAAATAAGATGCCAAAAACCAACCACTTTCATGTGGTATTGGACAGAAAGGAGGACTTTATTTCTCCATTTGAAAATGTGGACGTTATCATCATTACTGTCTGATTCCAATCATTGCAAGTCATCAGAATCAGGTAATACACCAACTTATATTCTTGTCTTCATGAAAGAAAGGAATCTATATGTGTTAAACATGCTTGTATTATCATTAAACACCTTTTACTTGTTAACAAAAACCTCTTTCATAAATAAATCAATATAAATGATATATATGAATGAGGTAGATCCCCTCCACTTGGTCAATTGAAAAGTAGTTCACCTGCAGAAAAGGTGTGGGCACCCCTGGCCCAAATAGTCAAAAAGAGAGGACCTAAAACAGAACCATGTGGAACACCACCACTATAAAGAGGTTGAAGAAATTACTACTGACTGCATCGGAGGTAAACAAGCTAAAGCGACACTTTACATAAATCACATTATGAGAAATGACTGCCAAAAAGAAGAGGACTTAAAGGGGTGCCTTGAGGAACGCCTCAATTATGTAAATCGCAGGTTTGGAACCCTCTTTAAAGGCTAAAATGTCAATGCGAGAACCTGCCAATGTGTTTAGTGGTCCAAGTTTCTCGATACAACAGGAGTACTTACCGTATTTTTCGGAGTATAAGTCGCATTGGCCGAAAATGCATAATAAAGAAGCAGGCATGTGATTTTTACGTCTAAAGTCGGAATTCCGTCTTTTTTAATCTCGGGGGAAAAAAAATAATTATCTCCCGTTTTTCCGTTTTTTTTTCCGACCCTAAATCAAGATTCGAGACTTAGTTTATATTACGCCGTAGTTGATTGGTCTATGTTCCTTGTGACCAATCAGGACATCTGTTATGAATGATGACGTTAATAACGTCATCATTCATAATGGTTATTACCGCCATTTTCCATATGTAAACGATGTCGGTTCTCGAGAGAAAGGACGCTTTACGAGTAAAAGAAATTGATAAACATGTCAAAAATAAGTTTCGATGGGACTGGATGGAAAGGGAAATCACTGATACTGTTGGGAAGAAGGAAGTTACGACTTTGTTCGGTGATTTTATTGGGAAAATCGATCGTCCCGGAAAGGTTTTGTGCACGTGGTGTCATGATAATATTGACTATGGATCACCAGGTTTCAAGGCTTTGGAAGTACATGCCAAACGCCAAAAACATATGAAACAACTTGAAGCAAGATATGTTCTATTAATGATGTTTTCATGTCTTTAAACACTAAAATATTTTCTTCAAATGGTGCTGTCTTTGTTCATTTTAGCATGTTAAATTGGTGAAAAACCAGGACCTGGCTGGGGGCCTTCGTGCCCCAGACCCCTGGAAATTTTTTCAGTCTTTTTCATTGTGGTCAAATCACATGCCTGAAGAAGGAAAAAATATTAAGTCGCATTTTTGGGGGAAATGTATTTGATAAAATCCAACAGCAAGAATAGACATTTGAAAGGCAATTTAAAATAAAAAAAGAATAGTGAACAACAGGCTGAATAAGTGTACGTTATATGAGGCATAAATAAGCAACTGGTATGTTAACGTAACATATTATGGTAAGAGTCATTCAAATAACTATAACATATAGAACATGCTATACAATCTGTCACTCCTAATCGCTAAATCCCATGAAATCTTATACGTCTAGTCTCTTACGTCAATGAGATCAATAATATTATTGGATATTTTACGCTAATGTGTTCATCATTTCACACATAAGTCGCTCCTGAATATAAGTCGCACCCCCGGCCAAACTATGAAAAAAAAAAAAAAACTGCGACTTATAGTCCGAAAAATACGGTAAATGTTTTTAGGAAAAATGTTTGTCTCCAAGTTTGGAACTGAAGTCTCCGGTGGAATAAACCCGTCTACAGTATTGACGCGTTTATTTCCAATACGTCCATCTTGGTAGGCTATATACCAGTGACGTGCGGTGAGGTTGATGGCTGGTGAGGCACTGACTTCATCACAGTCACATTTACAAACATATGAACCCTAAAGAGTATCTTATTCACCATTTGATTGGCAGCAGTTAACGGGTTATGTTTAAAAGCTCATACCAGCATTCTTCCCTGCTTGGCACTCAGCATCAAGGCTTGGAATTGGGGGTTAAATCACCAAAAATTATTCCCGGGTGCGGCGCCGCTGCTGCCCACTGCTCCCCTCACCTCCCAGGGGGTGATCAAGGGGATGGGTCAAATGCAGAGGACAAATTTCATTACACCTAGTGTGTGTGTGACAATCATTGCTACTTTAACTTAACTTTAACTTTACACATACAAACTGTAGCACACAAAAAAGCACATTTAATAAAAAAAAACATTACCTTTACTTATAAATTAAGTCCATGTGCCGCAACTAAAGCCCTCACTTAAACTTTCCACGTGCAAGATTGAATCTATTTAAAAAAGTGTAACCGAGGGTTTATAAATGTGGCCTATACTGTATGAAACTACAAAATAACAAACACCGAGGCTCCAGTTTACACGAGGACCACTTTATTTACCTTCTTTCAAAAACCTCCGCTCCACTCCGTGTCATCACTTCCGCTCTTAGCGCCTTCAAAATAAGAGCTCAAGGCATATACTGTATAACAGCACATAACAGGAACTTAACATCACAAAGAGGAAAGCCCATGAAAATAGGTTACAAAGGTTATTTAATAAGAAGCCAAAAAGTGCAAAAACAATAATGTTCGTGTTGGAGGAGTTGTGAATTAGGTACACCTGCAGTCTGCAGATGTACCTAATGTTGTGGCCCTGCAGTCATTCACAACTCCTCCAACACGAACATTATTGTTTTTGGCTTCTTATGAAATAACTTTTTTAAATAGATTCAATCTTGCACGTGGAAAGTTTAAGTGTGGGCTTTAGTTGATAAAACAATTCTACGGCGGGGGTGCAGGAGGCGGGATTACTGGAGCCTCAGCCAGTGCGTCTTTTGCAGCCGTTTTATGATCGCTCAGCACAAGAAATACGTTACACACATACAGTTGTTGACAAAATACACTGTACATTATATACCTCAGCTAACTAAACTATGGAAATGTATAATATAATTCATATAGCAATACGGTCTCACTGCCCAGCAGGCCAGCAGTTAGCCGAGTCCGGAATCCATGTTGAGGCACTGAGTGACGTGCCTCAACTGGCTGCTGTTCACTGCACCGTCTCTTCTCAGTATTTGAACGGCAAATGTGAAAATTCAGCGATTTTGAATAAAAATAATCTAAAACTGGTGAAGTTAAATGGAAAATAACTTTATAGTATAATCACTGGATACATATAACAATTTAATTTTTTTACTTTTTACATTTTTTTCTGGCCTCACCTGCCTCTAGTGACTGCACGTCACTGCTATATACACAATAATATATGAATAAAACATGGTTTCAAGTTCTTGTGCAAGTTTTTAATCTCCCAGGTAGTCTGAACATGTAACAAACTATTGACCACAAAGTGAAAAAGATGAAACCGGTGCCAAACTGGATCATAGAAGTGCCATGATAACTGACCGTGTTGTAGTCGCACGCTGCCAGCACCTGGTGTACCGCCATAAAAAGGCTTTTATTTGTGTAGCGCCCACCACAAGCGCAGGAAATGTGTCCAGTTATCAGCTGTGTGCTGTAAAGTCCCTTCACATCACTTTATAACTTCACAGCACAGTTGTGTAATGTCTGTATGTACACATGTGCTTATCAATTTATATTAGATTAGCAAACATAACAGTATCTGCTTCCTGTTTCAAGCATCCGCCTTATTTTTCATTGCCTTGGCCCTTACATAAACTGTTATTAGACAGTCTTTGATGCCTTCTGGGTCTGATGTGTTGTTTAATCACGCTTCCAGAAATCTGTACCATACCTACTTTTCTTTGAACTTATGTGACTTTTGCAGCACTGAGAATTAGAATAGAAGGAAGCGAAGCACACGTGTTAAAAAAGGACTACTGTACATGTCAAGAATGTGTGAAAGTGAAAGAAACAGCTCATACAGTGGGGCAAAAAAGTATTTAGTCAGCCACCGATTGTGCAAGTTCTCCCACTTAAAATGATGACAGAGGTCTGTAATTTTCATCATAGGTACACTTCAACTGTGAGAGACAGAATGTGAAAAAAAAATCCAGGAATTCACATTGTAGGATTTTTAAAGAATTAATTTGTAAATTATGGTGGAAAATAAGTATTTGGTCAATAACAAAATTTCAACTCAATACTTTGTAATATAACCTTTGTTGGCAATAACAGAGGTCAAACGATTACTATAGGTCTTTACCAGGTTTGCACACACAGTAGCTGGTATTTTGGCCCATTCCTCCATGCAGATCTTCTCGAGAGCAGTGATGTTTTGGGGCTGTTGCCGGGTCTGGAGACTGGCTAGGCCACTCCAGGACTTTCAAATGCTTCTTACGGAGCCACTCCTTCGTTGCCCGGGCGGTGTGTTTGGGATCATTGTCATGCTGGAAGACCCAGCCACGTTTCATCTTCAAAGCTCTCACTGATGGAAGGAGGTTTTGGCTCAAAATCTCACGATACATGGCCCCATTCATTCTTTCCTTAACACGGATCAGTCGGCCTGTCCCCTTAGCAGAAAAACAGCCCCAAAGCATGATGTTTCCACCCCCATGCTTCACAGTAGGTATGGTGTTCTTGGGATGCGACTCAGTATTCTTCCTCCTCCAAACACGACGAGTTGAGTTTATACCAAAAAGTTCTATTTTGGTTTCATCTGACCACATGACATTCTCCCAATCCTCTGCTGTATCATCCATGTGCTCTCTGGCAAACTTCAGACGGGCCTGGACATGCACTGGCTTAAGCAGGGGGACACGTCTGGCACTGCAGGATTTGATTCCCTGTCGGCGTAGTGTGTTACTGATGGTAACCTTTGTTACTTTGGTCCCAGCTCTCTGCAGGTCATTGACCAGGTCCCCCCGTGTGGTTCTGGGATTTTTGCTCACCGTTCTCATGATCATTTTGACCCCACGGGATGAGATCTTGCGTGGAGCCCCAGATCGCGGGAGATTATCAGTGGTCTTGTATGTCTTCCATTTTCTGATAATTGCTCCCACAGTTGATTTTTTTCAAACCAAGCTGCTTGCCTATTGTAGATTCACTCTTCACAGTCTGGTGCAGGTCTACAATTATGTTCCTGGTGTCCTTCGACAGCTCTTTGGTCTTGGCCATAGTGGAGTTTGGAGTCTGACTGTTTGAGGCTGTGGACAGGTGTCTTTTATACAGATAACCAGTTCAAACAGGTGCCATTAATACAGGTAACGAGTGGAGGACAGAAGAGCTTCTTAAAGAAGAAGTTACAGGTCTGTGAGAGCCAGAGATCTTCCTTGTTTGAAGTGACCAAATACTTATTTTCCACCATAATTTACAAATACATTCTTTAAAATTCCTACAATGTGAATTCCTGGATTTTTTTTCACATTCTGTCTCTCACAGTTGAAGTGTACCTATGATGAAAATTACAGACCTCTGTCATCATTTTAAGTGGGAGAACTGGCACAATCGGTGGCTGACTAAATACTTTTTTGCCCCACTGTGTATATATATATATATATCCTGAAAATATGCAAACAAAACTGTGTTTAGATAATTGATACTTCAAACTTGCATAAATAAATCTTAAGGAATATAACATAACTTGGCTTCTGAGAGCTTCAAAATGTAATGAATAAAATACTAAAGTTGTTGATAGACAAGCAATTATTTTAATTAAATATGGTCATTTTAAATGAATTATTATGATCATTTAAAATGAATTATTTCAAATATGTTTATTTTAATTCTATGGCTGGATGTAATGAGTCAGAAAAAATACAAATAAAAATACAATTAATTTTGATGTTTTTAGCAAAATATAGTAAAAATGTATTTTTTTTAATTTTTTTTTTTAATTAATAAATATATTTATTTTTAGGTAAGATAAACATAATACAATGTGTCTCTTGTCTGGATGATTTAGTTCTTGTCACCCTGTTGTCCTCCTGTTGTGAAAAAAGGCTGTCCTCACTCAGGTGCGCATGGAGCTGGAGGGGGCGTGGCCTCCAGCTCCGGCTGAAAATCGGGAGATTTTCGGGAGAATATTTGTCCCGGGAGGTTTTCGGGAGAGGCTGAATTTCGGGAGTCTCCCGGAAAATTCGGGAGGGTTGGCAAGTATGTATTAGGCGCACTGTCGATTTTTGAGAAAATGAAAAGATTTTAAGTCCGAAAAATATGGTACATAAAAACTTTTTTTTTTAAAAAGGAACCGAATCCACAAAAAGCAACAAAGTCAATCTAAAACACGAATTAAATTACAGCTAAAAGTGGATTTCAAAATAAAGCACAATAAAAAGCGATCAGTGAATAAATAAGAGAATAAATAAGCAGTGTCAAAAGCCAATGAAAGATTTGGGAGCAAGTTTGGACTTCAGCCCCACTTGAGGATGTGCATCTTGGCCACCACGTTCTTCAAGCAGCGCTTCATCATGCTCCTGACGGCGGCCGAGGAGAAGTAGAAAATAAAAGGGTCCAGGCAGGCGTTGAGGGTGCTGGACAGCAACGCCACGTTCCGCCACTCCTCGCTCTCAAAGCGCACGAAGCCCACCACGTGGGAGGCGTTGTAGGGCCCGAAGCAGACGGCGAACACGACCAGGGTCCCCAGGGCCAGCCCGATGGCGCGTAGTCGTCTTCGCCGGCTGATGTTGGGCAGGCGAGACAGCACCAGGATGAAGTTGACGTAGCAGAAGCAGCAGATGACGAAGGGGATGCAGAAGAGCACCAAGAAGAGCTCCAGGCGGAGAGGAAGAAGAATTCCCAGCTCGGCCTCCGTGAAGTTCATGTAGCAAGTGGGCGGGGGCTCGGCGCCGCCCCACTGGGCGTACGGCATGATGTAGACCACGCTCAGGTTGATGGAGGTCACCGCCCAGAAGACCACGCACGCCACCACGGCGTAGCGAGGCCGGCGGCACAGGGCGTACCTGAGCGGGTAGGCCACGCCCAAGTAGCGCTCCACGCCCACGGCGGTGAGCATCAGGGTGCTGTTGTAGATGGTGACGTAGAAGACGAAGCCGGTGAAGGGGCAGAGGGGGAAGGGCAGCACCCAGGCCATGTTGTCGGAGGCCTCCTTCATCTTGAAGGGCAGGAAGGCCAGGAAGATGAGGTCGGAGATGGTGAGGTTGAGGAGCAGGATGTCGATGGGCGCCGCCCTGGTGCGCACCTTGTGGCAGAAGGTCCAGAAGGCCAGGGCGTTGGCGGGGACGCCCATCAGGAAGGTGAAGATGTAGACCGACAGCAGAAGCTGCAGCATGGCGCTCGCTGACACACTGAAGGACACGGACGTTAGCCTCGTGAGCGCAGGGGTCAAACTCAAGGCCACTGCATTTTATCTGGCCTGCAAATATCTACTTCATATTTTCTCACTAAATGTCTTTTTTTTTTCATTTTGACAGAAAAAATATATATTTACTGCTTGAAATCGCCAACATTTTCAACTTTAATAGCATCCATTATTATCATACTTTTCAAACATGTTTTGTCTAAATAAAAATACTTAACTTTACAGCAAACTACCTATCAAATTGATAAACATTTTTAAAAATTCTGTTCTTTACAGCATATTACTGTAAATTGAAAAAAAAACTACTATATTCCAAATACAAAATTGAGTGTTATTATTATTAATCATGATTTATCCAAATTCAAGTGTGATTAATCCACATTCAAAAGTGTGATTGAGTACGATTAATCCAAATGCAGAATTTAGTTTTATTATTCATATTTAATCAAAATTTGAAAAAGTGGTTAATCGTGATTAATCCAAACTCAAGGTGATTAATCATGATTAGTCCAAATGCAAAATTTAAAATGTTATTATTCATATTTAATTCAAGTTTGAAAAAGTGACTAATCACGATTAATACAAATTCAAGTGTGATTAATCATAATTAATCCACATTCAAAAGTGTGATTGACTTCAATTATTCCAAATGAAAAATTGAGAGTGGTATTATTCATATTTAATCTAAATTTGAAAAAGTGACTAATCATGATTAATCCAAATTCAAGTGTAATTAATCATGATTAGTCCACATCCAAAAGTGTGATTGACTACGATTAATCCAAAATGCAAAATTGAGTGTTATTATTCATATTTAATCCAAATTTGAAAAAGTAACTAATCACGATTAATCCAAATTCAAGTGTGATTAATCATGATTAATCCACATTCAAAAGTGTGATTGACTACAATTAATCCAAATGCAAAATTGAGAGTTGTATTATTCATATATAATCCAAATTTGAAAAAGTGACTAATCATGATTGATCCAAATTCAAATGTGATTAATCATGATTAGTCCACATTCCAAAATGTGATTGACTACGATTATTCCAAATGCAAAATTGAGAGTTGTATTATTCACATTTAATCCAAATACGAAAAAGTAACTAATCACGATTAATCCAAATTCAAGTGTGATTAATCATGATTAATCCACATTCAAAAGTGTGATTGATTACAATTAATCCAAATTCAAAATTGAGAGTTGTATTATTCATATTTAATCCAAATTCGAAAAACTAATCACGATTAATCCAAATTCAAGTGTGATTAATCATGATTAATCCACATTCAAAAGTGTGATTGACTACAATTAATCCAAATGCAAAATTGAGAGTTGTATTATTCACATTTAATCCAAATTCGAAAAAGTAACTAATCACGATTAATCCAAATTCAAGTGTGATTAATCCACATTCCAAAGTGTGATTGACTACGATTAATCCAAAATGCAAAATTGAGTGTCATTATTCATATTTAATCTAAATTTGAAAAAGTGGCTAATCATGATTAATCCAAATTCAAGTGTGATTAATCATGGTTAATCCACATTCAAAAGTGTGATTAATCTGATTTAAAAAATAAAATAAAACATTTTATAGCACGAGTTAGACTACAAAACTTAGTAGTGTAGTGTACACAAGACCATATGCAGGATTAGGATTAGGGCCATAAACAAAATTGTGTTTTGAGCCCCCCTCCATTTTTCACACAGTTTTATTAAATTAAACTACTTTTATACCTTTTTAATCAAACTTGAAACTTTTATTTGATGCATGTTTTGAACTAAAACGGGGAAAAATCCTAATTAATTATTTTCTTTTTGTGAAAAAACAACATTTGAACATAATTAAAACACCAGCTGGGAGCCAGTTTGAGAGCCAGTGCATTACCACTGCCTGCCACAGGCTCTGTTGTTATTAATTTATTTTTTATCAGTGATGGAGCAGGAAGGGGCTATAAATACCTTTTGGAAGCACCCTGTCATTCATTCATTGACATTTTACATGGCGCTTTGAAAAAAAATCGGTTTCAGAAGCTATTTTTTTCAAATTCCATGCATCCATTTCCCACAGCTTCATTGCTAAAAACAATAAGCAAGGGAGCAAATACTGGATATAAAGTGTAATAAAATAATAGTTGTAAACATCAGGCCTACCTGACCAGCGTCAAAAGTCAGACATGTGTCTCTCCATCGCTCTGCGGCGCTCCTTCTGTCCCTCAGAGCGCAGGTGTCATTATGTCCCAGACTGCAGGTGTCATTATATCCAGTCCCAGCCTTCACCCGCCGGAAGTTTAATAAAGCTTCTGGACACAAATGTGCTTTCTCCGCGCGCTCTGCAAACACCGTCACCTCGCAACCGCCCGTAAGATCACATTGCTATCATCAGGAAATGTACGCTGGGTCAAAGGTGACAAGGAAAGCGTGGAAAAGGTGATGCTTCATGTCAGTGGCTTTGGATGCAAGCGAGGGGGGCGGAGCTACATTACGGCTATTGGGAAAGTGCCGCCCACGGCAAAAGAGGGTGAACTGTCAGTGATACACATATATTCTGTTTCTACATAATAGGGCTGTCAAACAATTAAAATATCTAATTGTGATTAATCACATTTTGTCCCTACTTTACTCATAAATAATCGCGACAAATCGCAGATTTAAAAAAAATCTTTAAGTGTACTTTTAAGTGCACAATTAAAATAGCTAATTGTGATTAATCGCATTTTGTCCTTACTTAACTCAGAAATAATCACGACTAATAGCAGATTTTGTTTAATTTTTTTAATATTTAATAAGTGTACTTTTAAGTGTACAATTTAAATATCTAATTGTGATAAATTGCATTTTGTCCCTACTTAAATCAGAAATAATCGCGACTAATCGCAGTTTTAAAAAAAATGTATCTTTAATAAGTGTACTTTTAAGTGTACAATTAAAATATCTAATTGTAATTAATCGCATTTTGTCCCTACTTTACTCATAAATAATCAGGACTAATCGCAGATTTAAAAAAAAAATCTTTAATATGTGTACTTTAAGGTGTACAATTAAAATAGCTAATTGTGATTAATCGCATTTTGTCCCTACTTAACTCAGAAATAATCACGACTAATCGCAGATTTTTTTTTATCTTTAATAAGTGTACTTTTAAGTGTACAATTAAAATAGCTAATTGTGATTAATCGCATTTTCTCCCTACTTAACTCAGAAATAATCACGACTAATCGCAGATTTTTTTTTAAATCTTTAATAAGTGTACTTTTAAGTGTACAATTAAAATAGCTAATTGTGATTAATTGCATTTTGTCCCTACTTAACTTAGAAATAATCCGTTTTTAAAAAAAATCTTTAATGTGTACTTTTAAATGTAAAATTTAAATGTCTAATTGTGATTAATTGCATTTTGTCCCTACTTAGAAATAATTGCTGATTTTTTTTTTATCTTTAATAAGTGTACTTTTAATTGTACAATTAAAATAGCTAATTGTGATTAATTGCATTTTGTCCCTACTTATCTCAGAAATAATCGTGACTAATCTCAGATTTTTTTAAAAATCTTTAATAAGTGTACTTTTAAGTGTACAATTAAAATAGCTAATTGTGATTAATTGCATTTTGTCCCTACTAAACTCAGAAATAATCACGACTAATCACAGATTTAAAAAAAACCTTTAATATACTTTTAAGTGTACAATTAAAATAGCTAATTGTGATTAATTGCATTTTGTCCCGACTTAACTCAGAAATAATCGTGACTAATCTCAGATATTTTTTTAATCTTTAATAACTGTACTTTTAAGTGGAAAATTAAAATATCTAATTGTGATTAATTGCATTTTGTCCCTACTTAAGTCAGAAATAATCGCAGATTTTTTTTAATCTTTAATAAGTGTACTTTTAAATGTACAATTAAAATAGCTAATTGTGATTAATCGCATTTTGTCCCTAATTAACTCAGAAATAATCGCTACTAATCGCAGATTTTTATTATTTTTTAATTATTTAATAAGTGTACTTTTAAGTGTACAATTAAAATATCTAATTGTGATTAATCGCATTTTGTCCCTACTTAACTCATAAATAATCGCGACTAATCGCAGATTTAAAAAAAAAAACTTTAATCAATTTACTTAAGTGTAAAATTTAAATATCTAATTGTGATAACTGCATTTTGTCCCTACTTGACTCAGAAATAATCGCAGATTTTTATTTTAAATCTTTAATAAGTGTATTTTTAAGTGTACAATTAGAATATCTAGTTGTGATTAATCACATTTTGTCCCTACTTAACTCAGAAATAATCGCAGATTTTTTTTTAAATTATCTTTAATAAATGTACTTTTAAGTGTAAAATTTAAATATCTAATTGTGATTAATCGCATTTTGTCCCTCATAAATAATCGCGACTAATCACAGATCATTTTTTTCTTTAATAAGTATACTTTTAAGTGTACAATTAAAATATATAATTCTGATTAATCACATTTTGTCCCTACTTAACTCATAAATAATCGCGAATAATCGCCGTTTTTTTTTATGTGTAAAATTAAATGAGCTAATTCTATCAACATATGACAGGACAATTTGTTGGCTTTATGCAAATGTTTATTTAAAGTTATGCTTTTTTACACAGCTCAACACAAAAAGGACACAAAACACTTACAGACACACACATGCATATGTACATACCTCACACTTAAAAATAAAAAGGGCATAAACATAAAAAAACAACTATATTGACAGATGGATCATAGACCTAAAGATGATCTACAGATTTAAGTGTTGAATGAAAAAAATAAACATTTTATATAAGACTTATTTTTTTACATTTTTATGACTGACGTCAGTACGGATCCCTGGTACAAACTTGATGGGAGCCCTAAAGGTAAAAAATGTTTATATATATATATATATATATATATCATACTGGTAACGATTTGATACCATACTTTGACCGATATCTGTATCGACCCCATCCTGCTAAATGGCTCGGCTCCCTAAGAAGAGCCGACTCTTTTGACTCCCAAGTGGCTTCATATTTTTTTGTCAAATAAATGTATAATTTAGGAATAGAGGTTTTATCCAATATTTTGTATTTATTTGGCCTTTTTTTATACAATCATCATGAAACCAATTACCGAAGGGAAAAAAAACATCTCAGTGAGACAAAAAGGCCCAATATGATATTTCTACACCATTTACAGTGAAACAACAAATCATTATAGAACGTAAAACACTATAAAATGTGCTAAATTAGAAGCTAACCCAGCTGAGAAAACGTATTGTTCACTTTAGAGTCGGCTCCCGTCGTTAACGACAAAGAGCCGACTACAAAAGCTGGATCGTTGACAAACGTCCCAGCGCTCATGCTAATAGGCAGCTCATCCTAGCAGAAAACAGGAAACGCACTAAAAAAATCGCCTTTAAAGGACTACAACTTTGCTCACATCGCTATTTAACACACCGGAGGAAGACCCCATCTAAGCCCCGCTGTTGTGAACACGTCGGCGCCGTGCAGGAGCGCCAACAAGCGCAGCGTTTGTCGGTTTTGGCGCACGGTCGTCGAGTCGTCGTGGAGCGGCGGCGTCCATCTTAGCTCCCCCGCGGATCTCTGCGCGCCTCCTCACGTGTCCCGGCCTGGCTGCCTCACATGACCCGCGTGTTTGTCCCCGTGATCACAGCCTCCATCTCCGTGGCTCCGTGTCGTTGACGTCGCTCCTTCCCACCAGCGAGAGAGTCTTCATGGAGATGCTGGAGCAGAGTGTGGACAGCTCGGCGAGGTGAGCGCGCTCTTCTTGTCCGCTTCCTGCTCACTGCTCGGCCATTCAGGCCTCCTTTTTTTGCCTTTTAGACTTCGCTTTGGAGTCTTTACTAAGGCTCTTCTTTATGTTTTAAGCTGTTTGGCCCGGCTACTTTTAATCGCTTTGCAGGTTTGTTTAGCGCCTACCACTTTGTATCAACCATTTTGTGCAATTCTGCTCTCATATCCGAGTAAACGTGAGACTATTTTATTAGTCTTTTCTGCTAGTTTTCGTAGCATTAAGGTCATTTTACAAAAACTTGACTACTACAGCCAGTGACCAAAAATCAACCTAGCATTTAGTCGGTAAATAACTGCATTCCGTTGCTATGTTAAATCTTTACATTCAACTTAATGTATATTTGAGTACTTATTTGCAATGTTTCTTTAGTGTTCTTCTGCAATGCAGCCAAGCGAACACTAGATGGCGACTCACTTCAACGCCTTGTGTTGGCCGACTTTTGTATGTACGGTGGCCTATAAGGCGAGCTTTTTTTATTTCGAACAAAATATCTACATATTTCCGTTTTCTCTTTACAACCAAAAGAGAGTATAAATAATCCGAGTTTATTTAAACCTAACAATTTGTAAGATTTGTTCACTCGCTGTTTGCCCTTTATAACACTATTTAAATCAATGAGTAATAAATACCAGATGTTTACATTTTTTATATTGGTCGATACCGATAATAACTGTTATTTTTATGACTTTTGGAAACTATGGACCAGGAGAAAAATATATTAAATGTTAACATTTGTATTTGAAATGTAATCTGATTATAATCCCCTCAGCTATAAAGGCAGAAAGGAAATGGAACAGCCATGGAAAACACTCAATAAATGTAAATACAATTTTAAAATGACAATAAATACTTAACAGTAATTTTCTGAGAGGTGTAAAAATAAGGAATATGTAAGAAAAGCTTGATAAAGTGTAACAAAATAGTGCAATTGTGTTCTCATCCGAGTAAACGTGTGACTATTTTCTTAGTCTTTTCTGCTAGTTTTCGTAGCATTAAGGTCATTTTACAAAAACTTGACTACTACAGCCAGTGACCAAAAAATATCCTAGCATTTAGTCGGTAAATAACTGCATTCCGTTGCTATGTTAAATCTTTACATTCAACTTAATGTATATTTGAGTACTTATTTGCAATGTTTCTTTAGTGTTCTTCTGCAATGCAGCCAAGCGAACACTAGATGGCGACTCACTTCAACGCCTTGTGTTGGCCGACTTTTGTATGTACGGTGGCCTATAAGGCAAGCTTTAAAAAAAAAATGTTTATTTCGAACAAAATATCCACATATTTTTGCTTTCTCTTTACAACCGATAGAGAGTATAAATAATCCGAGTTTATCTAAACCTAACAATTTGTAAGATTTGTTCACTTGCTGTTTTCCCTTTATAACACTATTTAAATCAATGAGTAATAAATACAAGATGTGTACGTTGTTTATATTGGTCGATGCCGATAATAACTGTTATTTTTATGACTTTTGGAAACTATGGACCAGGAGAAAAATATATTAAATGTTAACATTTGTATTTGAAATGTAATCTGATTATAATCCCCTCAGCTATAAAGGCAGAAAGGAAATGGAACAGCCATGGAAAACACTCAATAAATGTAAATACAATTTTAAAATGACAATAAATACTTAACAGTAATTTCCTGAGAGGTGTAAAAATAAGGAATATGTAAGAAAAGCTTGATAAAGTGTAACAAAATAGTGCAATTGTGTTCTCATCCGAGTAAACGTGTGACTATTTTCTTAGTCTTTTCTGCTAGTTTACGTAGCATTAAGGTCATTTTACAAAAACTTGACTACTACAGCCAGTGACCAAAAATTAACCTAGCATTTAGTCGATAAATAACTGCATTCCGTTGCTATGTTAAATCTTTACATTCAACTTAATGTATATTTGAGTACTTATTTGCAATGTTTCTTTAGTGTTCTTCTGCAATGCAGCCAAGCGAACACGAGATGGCGACTCACTTCAACGCCTTGTGTTGGCCGACATTTGTATGTACGGTGGCCTATAAGGCAAGCTTTTTTTATTTCGAACAAAATAAATATCCACATATTTCCGTTTTCTCTTTACAACCGAAAGAGAGTACCGGTATAAATAATCTGAGTTTATCTAAGCCTAACAATTTGTAAGATTTCTTTACTCGCTGTTTCCCCTTTTATAACTATTTAAATCAATGAGTAATAAATACAAGATGTTTACGTTGTTTATATTGGTCGATACCGATAATAACTGTTATTTTTATGACTTTTGGAAACTATGGACCAGGAGAAAAATATATTAAATGTTAACATTTGTATTTGAAATGTAATCTGATTATAATCCCCTCAGCTATAAAGGCAGAAAGGAAATGGAACAGCCATGGAAAACACTCAATAAATGTAAATACAATTTTAAAATGACAATAAGTACTTAACAGTAATTTCCTGAGAGGTGTAAAAATAAGGAATATGTCAGAAAAGCTTGATAAAGTGTAACAAAATAGTGCAATCGTGTTCTCATCCGAGGAAACGTGAGACTATTTTCTTAGTCTTTTCTGCTAGTTTTCGTAGCATTAAGGTCATTTTACAAAAACTTGACTACTACAGCCAGTGACCAAAAATCAACCTAGCATTTAGTCGATAAATAACTGCATTCCGTTGCTATGTTAAATCTTTACATTCAACTTAATGTATATTTGAGTACTTATTTGCAATGTTTCTTTAGTGTTCTTCTGCAATGCAGCCAAGCGAACACTAGATGGCGACTCACTTCAACGCCTTGTGTTGGCCGACATTTTAATGTACGGTGGCCTATAAGGCGAGTTTTTTTTATTTCGAACAAAATATCTACATATTTCCGTTTTCTCTTTACAACCAAAAGAGAGTATAAATAATCGGAGTTTATCTAAACCTAACAATTTGTAAGATTTGTTCACTTGCTGTTTTCCCTTTATAACACTATTTAAATCAATGAGTAATAAATACAAGATGTTTACGTTGTTTATATTGGTCGATACCGATAATAACTGTTATTTTTATGACTTTTGGAAACTATGGACCAGGAGAAAAATATATTAAATGTTAACATTTGTATTTGAAATGTAACCTGATTATAATCCCCTCAGCTATAAAGGCAGAAAGGAAATGGAACAGCCATGGAAAACACTCAATAAATGTAAATACAATTTTAAAATGACAATAAATACTTAACAGTAATTTCCTGAGAGGTGTAAAAATAAGGAATATGTAAGAAAAGCTTGATAAAGTGTAACAAAATAGTGCAATTGTGTTCTCATCCGAGTAAACGTGTGACTATTTTCTTAGTCTTTTCTGCTAGTTTTCGTAGCATTAAGGTCATTTTACAAAAACTTGACTACTACAGCCAGTGACCAAAAATCAACCTAGCATTTAGTCGATAAATAACTGCATTCTGTTGCTATGTTAAATCTTTACATTCAACTTAATGTATATTTGAGTACTTATTTGCAATGTTTCTTTAGTGTTCTTCTGCAATGCAGCCAAGTGAACACTAGATGGCGACTCACTTCAACGCCTTGTGTTGGCCGACATCTTTATGTACGGTGGCCTATAAGGCGAGCTTTTTTTATTTCGAACAAAATAAATATCTACATATTTCCGTTTTCTCTTTACAACCGAAAGAGAGTATAAATAATCGGAGTTTATCTAAACCTAACAATTTGTAAGATTTGTTCACTTGCTGTTCTCCCTTTATAACACTATTTAAATCAATGAGTAATAAATACAGGATGTTTACGTTTTTTATATTGGTCGATACCGATAATAACTGTTATTTTTATGACTTTTGGAAACTATGGACCAGGAGAAAAATATATTAAATGTTAACATTTGTATTTGAAATGTAATCTGATTATAATCCCCTCAGCTATAAAGGCAGAAAGGAAATGGAACAGCCATGGAAAACACTCAATAAATGTAAATACAATTTTAAAATGACAATAAATACTTAACAGTAATTTCCTGAGAGGTGTAAAAATAAGGAATATGTAAGAAAAGCTTGATAAAGTGTAACAAAATAGTGCAATTGTGTTCTCATCCGAGTAAACGTGTGACTATTTTCTTAGTCTTTTCTGCTAGTTTTCGTAGCATTAAGGTCATTTTACAAAAACTTGACTACTACAGCCAGTGACCAAAAATTATCCTAGCATTTAGTCGGTAAATAACTGCATTCCGTTGCTATGTTAAATCTTTAC
Source organism: Nerophis lumbriciformis (assembly GCF_033978685.3). Lineage (NCBI taxonomy): Eukaryota > Metazoa > Chordata > Actinopteri > Syngnathiformes > Syngnathidae > Nerophis > Nerophis lumbriciformis. The sequence goes on from NC_084568.2 coordinate 535,950, forward strand.
ATTCAACTTAATGTATATTTGAGTACTTATTTGCAATGTTTCTTTAGTGTTCTTCTGCAATGCAGCCAAGTGAACACTAGATGGCGACTCACTTCAACACCTTTACACTTTTATGTACGGTGGCCTTTAAGGCAAGCTTTTTTTATTTCGAACAAAATAAATATCCACATATTTCCGTTTTCTCTTTACAACCGAAAGAGAGTATAAATAATCCGAGTTTATCTAAACCTAACAATTTGTAAGATTTGTTCACTTGCTGTTCTCCCTTTAAAACACTATTTAAATCAATGAGTAATAAATACAAGATGTTTACATTGTTTATATTGGTCGATACCGATAATAACTGTTATTTTTATGACTTTTGGAAACTATGGACCAGGAGGAAAATATATTAAATGTTAACATTTGTATTTGCAATGTAATCTGATTATAATCCCCTCAGCTATAAAGGCAGAAAGGAAATGGAACAGCCATGGAAAACACTCAATAAATGTAAATACAATTTTAAAATGACAATAAATACTTAACAGTAATTTCCTGAGAGGTGTAAAAATAAGGAATATGTAAGAAAAGCTTGATAAAGTGTAACAAAATAGTGCAATTGTGTTCTCATCCGAGGAAACGTGTGACTATTTTCTTAGTCTTTTCTGCTAGTTTTCGTAGCATTAAGGTCATTTTACAAAAACTTGACTACTACAGCCAGTGACCAAAAATCAACCTAGCATTTAGTCGGTAATATTTGAGTACTTATTTGCAATGTTTCTTTAGTGTTCTTCTGCAATGCAGCCAAGTGAACACTAGATGGCGACTCACTTCAACGCCTTGTGTTGGCCGACTTTTGTATGTACGGTGGCCTATAAGGCAAGCTTTTTTTAATGTTTTTTTTATTTCGAACAAAATGATCCACATATTTAGTTTTCTCTTTACAACCGAAAGAGAGTATAAATAATCCGAGTTTATCTAAGCCTAGCAATTTGTAAGTTTTGTTCACTTGCTGTTTTCCCTTTATAACACTATTTAAATCAATGAGTAATAAATACAAGATGTTTACGTTGTTTATATTGGTCGATGCCGATAATAACTGTTATTTTTATGACTTTTGGAAACTATGGACCAGGAGAAAAATATATTAAATGTTAACATTTGTATTTGAAATGTAATCTGATTATAATCCCCTCAAATATAAAGGCGGAAAGGAAATGGAACAGCCATGGAAAACACTCAATAAATGTAAATACAATTTTAAAATGACAATAAATACTTAACAGTCATTTCCTGAGAGGTGTAAAAATAAGGAATATGTAAGAAAAGCGTGATAAAGTGTAACAAAATAGTGCAATTGTGTTCTCATCCGAGTAAACGTGTGACTATTTTCTTAGTCTTTTCTGCTAGTTTTCGTAGCATTAAGGTCATTTTACAAAAACTTGACTACTACAGCCAGTGACCAAAAATCAACCTAGCATTTAGTCGGTAAATAACTGCATTCCGTTGCTATGTTAAATCTTTACATTCAACTTAATGTATATTTGAGTACTTATTTGCAATGTTTCTTTAGTGTTCTTCTGCAATGCAGCCAAGTGAACACTAGATGGCGACTCACTTCAACGCCTTGTGTTGGCCGACTTTTGTATGTACGGTGGCCTATAAGGCGAGCTTTTTTTAATGTTTATTTTTTATTTCGAACAAAATAATCATCCACATATTTTCGTTTTCTCTTTACAACCGAAAGAGAGTATAAATAATCCGAGTTTATCTAAACCTAACAATTTGTAAGATTTGTTCACTTGCTGTTTTCCCTTTATAACACTATTTAAATCAATGAGTAATAAATACAAGATGTTTACGTTGTTTATATTGGTCGATACCGATAATAACTGTTATTTTTATGACTTTTGGAAACTACGGACCAGGAGGAAAATATATTAAATGTTAACATTTGTATTTGAAATGTAATCTGATTATAATCCCCTCAGCTATAAAGGCAGAAAGGAAATGGAACAGCCATGGAAAACACTCAATAAATGTAAATACAATTTTAAAATGACAATAAATACTTAACAGTAATTTCCTGAGAGGTGTAAAAATAAGGAATATGTAAGAAAAGCTTGATAAAGTGTAACAAAATAGTGCAATTGTGTTCTCATCCGAGGAAACGTGTGACTATTTTCTTAGTCTTTTCTGCTAGTTTTCGTAGCATTAAGGTCATTTTACAAAAACTTGACTACTACAGCCAGTGACCAAAAATCAACCTAGCATTTAGTCGGTAAATAACTGCATTCCGTTGCTATGTTAAATCTTTACATTCAACTTAATGTATATTTGAGTACTTATTTGCAATGTTTCTTTAGTGTTCTTCTGCAATGCAGCCAAGTGAACACTAGATGGCGACTCACTTCAACGCCTTGTGTTGGCCGACTTTTGTATGTACGGTGGCCTATAAGGCGAGCTTTTTTTATTTCGAACAAAATAAATATCTACATATTTCCGTTTTCTCTTTACAACCGAAAGAGAGTATAAATAATCCGAGTTTATCTAAACCTAACAATTTGTAAGATTTGTTCACTTGCTGTTTTCCCTTTATAACACTATTTAAATCAATGAGTAATAAATACAAGATGTTTACGTTGTTTATATTGGTCGATATCGATAATAACTGTTATTTTTATGACTTATGGAAACTATGGACCAGGAGGAAAATATATTAAATGTTAACATTTCTATTTGAAATGTAATCTGATTATAATCCCCTCAGCTATAAAGGCAGAAAGGAAATGGAACAGCCATGGAAAACACTCAATAAATGTAAATACAATTTTAAAATGACAATAAATACTTAACAGTAATTTCCTGAGAGGTGTAAAAATAAGGAATATGTAAGAAAAGCTTGATAAAGTGTAACAAAATAGTACAATTGTGTTCTCATCCGAGTAAACGTGAGACTATTTTCTTAGTCTTTTCTGCTAGTTTTCGTAGCATTAAGGTCATTTTACAAAAACTTGACTACTACAGCCAGTGACCAAAAATCAACCTAGCATTTAGTCGGTAAATAACTGCATTCCGCTGCTATGTTAAATCTTTACATTCAACTTAATGTATATTTGAGTACTTATTTGCAATGTTTCTTTAGTGTTCTTCTGCAATGCAGCCAAGCGAACACTAGATGGCGACTCACTTCAACGCCTTGTGTTGGCCGACACTTTTATGTACGGTGGCCTATAAGGCAAGCTTTTTTTATTTCGAACAAAATAAATATCCACATATTTCCGTTTTCTCTTTACAACCGAAAGAGAGTATAAATAATCGGAGTTTATCCAAACCTAACAATTTGTAAGATTTGTTCACTTGCTGTTTTCCCTTTATAACACTATTTAAATGAGTAATAAACACCAGATGTTTACGTTGTTTATATTGGTCGATACCGATAATAACTGTTATTTTTATGACTTTTGGAAACTATGGACCAGGAGGAAAATATATTAAATGTTAACATTTGTATTTGAAATGTAATCTGATTATAATGCCCTCAGCTATAAAGGCAGAAAGGAAATGGAACAGCCATGGAAAACACTCAATAAATGTAAATACAATTTCAAAATGACAATAAATACTTAACAGTAATTTCCTGAGAGGTGTAAAAATAAGGAATATGTAAGAAAAGCTTGATAAAGTGTAACAAAATAGTGCAATTGTGTTCTCATCCGAGGAAACGTGTGACTATTTTCTTAGTCTTTTCTGCTAGTTTTCGTAGCATTAAGGTCATTTTACAAAAACTTGACTACTACAGCCAGTGACCAAAAATTAACCTAGCATTTAGTCATTAAATAACTGCATTCCGTTGCTATGTTAAATCTTTACATTCAACTTAATGTATATTTGAGTACTTATTTGCAATGTTTCTTTAGTGTTCTTCTGCAATGCAGCCAAGCGAACACTAGATGGCGACTCACTTCAACGCCTTGTGTTGGCCGACATCTTTATGTACGGTGGCCTTTAAGGCAAGCTTTTTTTATTTCGAACAAAATAAATATCTACATATTTCCATTTTCTCTTTACAACCAAAAGAGAGTATAAATAATCCGAGTTTATCTAAACCTAACAATTTGTAAGATTTGTTCACTTGCTGTTTTCCCTTTATAACACTATTTAAATCAATGAGTAATAAATACAAGATGTTTACGTTGTTTATATTGGTCGATACCGATAATAAGTGTTATTTTTATGACTTATGGAAACTATGGACCAGGAGGAAAATATATTAAATGTTAACATTTGTATTTGAAATGTAATCTGATTATAATCCCCTCAGCTATAAAGGCAGAAAGGAAATGGAACAGCCATGGAAAACACTCAATAAATGTAAATACAATTTTAAAATGACAATGAATACTTAACAGTAATTTCCTGAGAGTTGTAAAAATAAGGAATATGTAAGAAAAGCGTGTAACAAAATAGTGCAATGTGTGAAAATGTAAACAGAGAGAAACCTGAGAAGAACCATTTGTAAAATATTATTGGACCAAATTATTATTTTAAAGTAGCACACTTGTTATATTTAGATTTTTATTTTGTTCATACAGTCCTGCGCTTTAGTTCCTAGCAGTTGTTTCCGTACATGGGAAAAGGGAATGAACAAGTGTTGAAAAGAAAAGAGGAGTGCGGTGAAAGACTACAGTCCGTTTGGAAAAAATCCCCCAAAAACTGCCTTAGTCTCGAGGTGACTTTTCCGGTTTAATCCACAATTTCTCCACTCTCGGCAGCACTCGTTTTTACTTTCTCTTCTCACTAAAATGAACAGGGAGACAACAAGATGTCACAACCAAACTTGATAACTGATACTGTTACGAGATTGGCTGCATGAATGCATTTTTTATTGATGTCTATCGCTACATACAGCCATATCGTTTTATCGGCCCATCCCTAACATGTTTATCAGGATTCTTCTTCCTTGCAGGAAGTTTTGAACAGTTTCTTAAACTGGATTATTTTAGTACTTTGAGTTATTTACTAAATCCATTCCATAAGTTAATTCTACATACTGATATGTTAAAGGTTTTAAGTGTTGTACGTGCTTACACTTTGCATTTGTTTTGAAATATATAATAATATATATTTTTTTGTATGTTTTGATAAATGTGGTAGCAGCATTCTACTGTTGTATTTGTTTGATGGTGTTTGTGTAGTTTAGGGTTTGGACGTAGTTCCGCCTTTTCCTCTGTCAGCCACCGTACTAAGAAGACTTATCTGGAAATAACAAAAGTATTTTGATGTTGCAGTCACGACAAACAGGATAACGACGAGGTGGTGCAGTTACAGGAAGGTAAGAACTTGTATTTCTATCTTATCAATGTACAGTATTATGGGAATTAGTTTTTGTTTGTTAATTCTATTTAAAAAACACTATTTTTTCTTTATTATGCTATAGCAAGCAAAAAATAATTTCTATTAATTCAACACTTTTTATTATTATTATGGGCTTGCATCGCTGAACTGCACTAGAATTGGAATTCCCTATTTGTAGTTCAGTCAGTAGAATAGAATAGAATGGACTTTATTGTCATTATATTTGCATATAACGAGATTAAGGACTCCAATTTAAGGGGCAAATATGGAATAAAAATAGATCACAGAAGTAATAAAGATAAAAAATAAGAATTGAAATAAACAGACTAGGGATGTCCCGATCCGATATTTGGATCGGATCGGCTGCCGATATTGGCCAAAAATTGCGTATCGGCAAGGCATGGGAAAATAACGTTAGCTGTGATGCTAGCGCAGCCGTGCGAGCAACACTCCCTCTAAGGTGCTCGCTTGTGCAATTGCGCACTGTTTAAACGTCCTCTGCGCATAGCAAATCTATGCCACGCACAAAATCAAATAAAAAAATAAGCGCATAACAATTTTCGACACATGGACACGACAGAGAAAACAGTTTTCGTCATCATTGTTCAAATATCGTAACGTCTGTCGAGACGCTTATCTCTGTTCGGTGCCACACGTCCACACCATCAAAATGCCGAGGCAAAAAATTTCCAGATCAACACCGTATGAAAAAATGAGTGATTTTTTTAGTTGTGATTTCCTTCTCTGCATGAAAGTTTAAAAGTAGCATATATTAATGCAGTATGAAGAAGAATGTTTTAATGTAGACATGCAAGCCTTGAAAGAACATTTTGAAAATCAAGACTACATTTCCTGCAAATGGGTGCATTTCTACCCTATATTTTAACTTTAGATTTATTCTCATATCAAACTCTTTTGGCTGTCTTTTTGACACTTACATCCGGCGCCCCCCTCCACACCCTGGATTATAAATAATGTAAATAATTCAATGTGATTATCTTGTGTGATGACTGTATTATGATGATAGTATATATCTGATAGTATATATCTGTATCATGAATCAATTTAAGTGGACCCCGACTTAAACAAGTGTAAAAACTTATTGGGGTGTTACCATTTAGTGGTCAATTGTACGGAATATGTACTTCACTGTGCAACCTACTGATAAAAGTCTCAATCAATCAATCAAAACACATAGAATCATCATACTGCTGTGATTATATGCATCAAGTGTTCATTCAAGGCTAAGGCAAAATATCGAGGTATATATCGTGTATCGCAATATGCCCTTAAAATATTGCAATATTAAAAAAAGGCCATATCGCCCAGCCCTAGTTCAATGATGCCATTTCTGTTTGTCATGTATAATTGTGTCTATTTTGTGTTTATCCTTGAATAAACAGGTCAGTTTCTTGTTACCAACCATTGTGTATTATTCAAACTCCCCTAATTCAGCTGGCTAGTTGTTATCAAGAGTACTAAAACCCTTTTCAACATGATTCTGACAACTAAGTAGGCTAAATAACTTTAATACATGCTCGGATAGGCCAGTTTCGGTCAGTATCGGTATCGGATCGGAAGTGCAAAAACAATATCGGTATCGGATCGGAAGTGCAAAAACCTGGATCGGGACATCCCTAGTCACAATGTAAACAAATTCCATGTGTGGATCTACACCTGACATCCACTGTAATGATACCAAGTACAAGAGCGTATCTAGTCAATACTACTATCATTACACAAAATCGTCTTTTTAAAGAATTCATATTATGTTTATAGACTTAGGAAATACGTCCCTGGACACATGAGGACTTAAATTATGACCATTGTAAGATAGGCTCCAGCGACCCCCAAACGGGACGAGCGGTAGAAAATGGATGGAAGACCTCACCATTGTAAGATCCTGTAACTATTTGGTATCTGATCGATACCCAAATTTGTGGTATCATCCAAAACTAATGTAAAGTATCAAAGAAGAGAAGAATAAGTGATTATTACATTTTAACAGAAGTGTAGATAGAACATGTTGGAACAGAAAGTAAGCAGATATTAACAGTAAATGAACAATTAATAATCAATTTTCTACTACTTGTCCTTCGTAATGTGTACAAAATAATAGGTGTATAAATGACACAATATGTTACTGCATAGACTAATTAGGAGTCTTTGTTTGTTTACTTACTACTAAAAGACAAGTTGTCTAGTATGTTCACTATTTTATTTAAGGACTACCGGTAAATTGCAATAACAAACATATATTTAATGTTTGTTAAAATAAAGCCATTTTTTTGTGGTCCCCCTTATTTAGAAAAGTATCTAAATACACTTTGGTACCGGTATCAAAATATTGGTATCGGGACAAGCCGAGTCAGAAGTGAACATTAATATTATTATTTTGAATTGAGACACACATTGGGGCTAAATGTGTGGACGTGTATGTTGCAGGAGAAGGCGAGGAGCAGTCAGCAGGCAGCATCCCTGGTGTTCCACAGGCTTCTTTCACCGACCACAATGTCCAGTACCAGTTCCGCACAGAAAATAGCGGCGGACAGGTAAGCATCTAAAAACCTAGACGGTTCAATTTAACCAAAAATATGTTGAAAGAGGGCTATAGGTATTTAAAAAATAAAATAAAATAAATTGTTTGATGCTATCATCATTTGACATCATGTGGCCCCTTTTTAGGTGACGTATCGCGTAGTTCAGTTGGCGGACGACAGCGTTGACGCGTCAGCCGACGGCACCGGGGGCGTTAGCGTCGTCTCTACCGCCGCCTTTGCAGGAGCGACACAAACTGCGACACAGGTGGGCGACGCAAACAAGTCAGTCAGTACTAAGCATCAATTACACACAAAATTAGGGACAGCCGCGTAGTCCTGTAAGAGCCAATGTGACAAAATAAAGTTAATTTGCACATTTTTGCGGGTTGCGTAAAAAACAAGACGCTGTAAAAGCCTGCGTTGTGCTGCTGCGTCAAGGAGCTCAAGTATGCAACACTACATTGATTAGTTATGAGTAGGGATAGGTGTCGTCTACATTAGAACCGATACTAGTACCAAACCGGTCTTTTAAAAAGTTGCCCAAACGGGGCCCAAACCGGTAAAAATGAAAAACATGCACATTTTTGTGTAAAAAAAAAAAAGGCGTATTATAATGCTGAATGTTTACGTCTAACACGCTAGTAATTTAAATATTTTACTTACCGTATTTTTCGAACTATAAGTCGCAGTTTTTTTTATAGTTTGGCCGGGGGTGCGACTTATACTCAGGAGCGACTTATGTGTGAAATGATTAACACATTAGCGTAAAATATCAAATAATATTATTGATCTCATTGACGTAAGAGACTAGACGTATAAGATTTCATGGGATTTAGCGATTAGGAGTGACAGATTGTATAGCATGTTCTATATGTTATAGTTATTTGAATGACTCTTACCATAATATGTTACGTTAACATACCAGTTGCTTATTTATGCCTCATATAATCCAATCCAATCCACTTTATTTATATAGCACATTCAAACAACAAAATGTTTCCAAAGTGCTGCACAACAATATTAAAAAATAATATTCAAATATTCTTAGCTCCACCAATGACAAAAAAATAAATACATACTGTATATTCGTCATATAACGTACACTTATTCAGCCTGTTGTTCACTATTCTTTATTTATTTTAAATTGCCTTTCAAATGTCTATTCTTGCTGTTGGCTTTTATCAAATACATTTCCCCTAAAAATGCGACTTATACTCCAGTGCGACTTACCGTATTTTCCGCACCATAAGGCGCCCTGGGTTATAAGCCGCGCCTTCAATGAACGGCATATTTCAAAACTTTGTCCACCTATAAGACGCCCCGTGTTGTAAGCCGCATCTAACTGCGCTAAAGGAATGTCAAAAAAACAGTCAGATAGGTCAGTCAAACTTTAATAATATATTAAAAACCAGCGTGATGTGGGCGCGCATGGAGTCGTATATCAACATGGACGGAGCTGCGTGAAAAAAGCCACCCGGCCTCTTCGCGTAAACTTACCTTAACCACTCGCTCATCTTTTCTTCATCCATCCCTTCGAGTTAGCTTTTATGATGACGCCGGCTGGAAAGGTCTCTTTTGGCAAGGTCTTCCTTTTGAATATCACCATGGGTGGAAGTTTCTGGCCATTAGCATGGCAAGCTAGAACCACAGTGAAGGATGACTTCTCATTCCCTGTGGTGCGAATATTCACCGTACGTGCTCCCGTTGTATCCACAGTGCGGTTCACAGGAATATCAGTTGCTGTGAAATAGTAATCCGTGTGCGGATGGAGAGATTGCGTCTTTTCATGAACCGGATCCCTGACGCTTAGTAGGAGCCATTTTGTGGTCTTTACAGATGTAAACACACAAAGGAAATGAAACGTACGGTGATATCCGCGCGCTTTTTCTTCTTCTACGCGGGCGGGTGGTTGCTTACAGTAGAAGAAGAAGCGCTTCCTGTTCTATGGGGGCGGGTGCTTACCTTGGCGGTTGCTTGCGTAGAAGAAGAAGCGCTTCCTGTTCTACCGGGAAAAAAGATGGCGGCTGTTTACCGTAGTTACGAGACCGAAACTTTATGAAAATGAATCTTAATATTTATCCATATATAAAGCGCACCGGGTTATAAGGCGCACTGTCAGCTTTTGAGCAAATTTGTGGTTTTTAGGTGCGCCTTATAGTGCGGAAAATACGGTATTATAATGCTGAATGTTTACGTCGAGCACGCTAGTAATTTAAATATTTTACTTACCGTATTTTTCGGACTATAAGTCGCAGTTTTTTTTATAGTTTGGCCGGGGGTGCGACTTATACTCCGGAGCGACTTATGTGTGAAATGATTAACACATTAGCGTAAAATATCAAATAATATTATTGATCTCATTCACGTAAGAGACTAGACGTATAAGATTTCATGGGATTTAGCGATTAGGAGTGACAGATTGTATAGCATGTTCTATATGTTATAGTTATTTGAATGACTCTTACCATAATATGTTACGTTAACATACCAGTTGCTTATTTATGCCTCATATAATCCAATCCAATCCACTTTATTTATATAGCACATTCAAACAACAAAATGTTTCCAAAGTGCTGCACAACAATATTAAAAAATAATATTCAAATATTATCCTTAGCTCCACCAATGACAAAAAATAAATACATACTGTATATTCGTCATATAACGTACACTTATTCAGCCTGTTGTTCACTATTCTTTATTTATTTTAAATTGCCTTTCAAATGTCTATTCTTGCTGTTGGCTTTTATCAAATACATTTCCCCAAAAAATGCGACTTATACTCCAGTGCCACTTATGTTTTTTCCCTTCTTTATTATGCATTTTCGGCCGGTGCGACTTATACTCCGGAGCAACTTATAGTCCGAAAAACACAATATATAAACTAAACAATTAATCGGAGGTGTCAAACTAATTTTCATCACGGGCCACATCACAGTTACAGCTTACCCTCCAAGGGCCGCTTGTAACTGTGAAACGTATAACAATATGAACTAGGGATGTAATGGTACACAAAAATTGCGGTTCGGTACGTACCTCGGTTTAGAGGTCAAGGTTCGGTTCATTTTCGGTACAGTAAGAAAACAACAAAATATAAATTTTTGGGTTATTTATTTACCAAATTTGCAAAATCTTCCACCAAAAATATTGTTCTTAGTGTAATATTTGATGTGAAGTAATGGGAACCTTGGATAGGTCAATAATTCATAATAACATTGATTTTGATTCAATATTATGTTTTGAGCCATGACAGTTTGAAAGAAGAAAAAAACAGCTTTGTTTTATTCGTCAACATTGCAACTTTTTCTAAATGACATTTAACCTTTAAGCTTTTTTATTTCACTTTTGTTATGTTTTCATTTATTTTAATAGTATTTTTAGAATGTGCCGTGGGCCTTTAAAACATTAGCTGTGGGCCGCAAATGGCCTCCGGGGCACACTTTTGACACCCCTGCTATAGATAATAAAAAATTAAATGTGATAAATCTATGGATAAAAAGCAGAGCCTGGCGACGCATGCGCGTTTATCATAACTCTCTCTCTCTCTCTCTGTCTCTGCCCCTCCTTCACCAATGCTGCTGCGCGCACAATTTGTTTTGTTCTCAACCCCTTCTTAACCCTGAACGTACATTGAAAATACACGCAACCCTAACTCAAAATGCCGGACATTTGAGGCATTTAAGAAACTCCGCCCTGACAGCTCCGCAAAAGAGGACATGTCCGGTGAAAAGAGGACGTATGGTCAGTCTATCCTAGTCCGTTAGCTGCTAGCATGTCGTGTGTTGTGCCTCGGTGTGCATTGTTTACACAACGTGCGTTACGCTACTTAATATGTCTGTGTGGAAACTCGTTCGGCACACCTCCGAACCGAACCGGAACACCCGTACCGAAACGGTTCAATACAAATACACGTACCGTTACACTACCGTATTTTCCGCACCATAAGGCGCCCTGGGTTAAAAGCCGCGCCTTCAATGAACGGCATATTTCAAAACTTTGTCCACCTATAAGCCGCCCGGTGTTGTAAGCCGCATCTAACTGCGCTAAAGGAATGTCAAAAAAACAGTCAGATAGGTCAGTCAAACTTTAATAATATATTAAAAACCAGCGTTCTAACAACTCTGTTCACTCCCAAAATGTACGCAAATGTGCAATCACAAACATAGTAAAATTCAAAATAGTGCAGAGCAATAGCAACATAATGTTGCTCGAACGTTAATGTCACAACACACAAAATAAACATAACGCTCACTTTCTGAAGTTATTCTTCATTCATAAATCCCTCGAATTATTCTCCTTCGTTGTCCGAATTGAAAAGTTGGGCGAATGTCGTCCGGCGCTGCCTCCCTGTCTTAGTGAAGGTGTGTTCGCCTTCGGTCATCCACTGTTCCCACGCAGTTAGCAGTCTAGCTTCGAATGCCCTGTTGACACCAATATCTAGCGGCTGGAGGTCTTTTGTCAATCCACCCGGAATGACGGCGAGTATTGAATTAAGCGTGTAAGCGTGTCTCTTAATGTGATGTTATGAGCTAGCAAATATAACAACTACACTACCCAGCATGCAACGATAGTGACGAGCATGCGCGGTAGCCCTGAGAAGCGTTGTTGTATGCTGGCAGTTAGAATGTGGTTATGAGCACGCTGTGAGTAAACGTTGAGAACTCAGTTAACACGCCTCGTCTGCATTATTTATAATTAGACAGACAACACACTTAATAGGAGCCATTTTGGGGTCTTTACATAAACACACAAATGGAAATGAAACGTCACATATCCCAGCATGCACCGCGCGCTTCTTCTACGGGGCGGGTGGTTGCTTACAGTAGAAGAAGCGCTTCCTGTTCTATGGGGGCGGGTGCTTACCTTGGCGGTTGCTTGCGTAGAAGAAGAAGCGCTTCCTGTTCTACCGGGAAAAAAGATGGCGGCTGTTTACCGAAGTTGCGAGATCGAAACTTTATGAAAATGAATCGTAATATTAATCCATATATAAAGCGCACCGGGTTAAAAGCCGCACTGTCAGCTTTTGAGTAAATTTGTGGTTTTTAGGTGCGGCTAATAGTGCGGAAAATACGGTACTTTGATTATTTATGAGTAGGGATAGGTGTCGTCTACATTAGAACCGATACTAGTACCAAACCGGTCTTTTAAAAGTTTCTTAAACGGGGCCCAAACCGGTAAAAATTGATATATTTTTTTAAATTTTTGTGTAAAAAAGGCGTATTATAATGCTGAATGTTTACGTCGAGCACGCTAGTAATTGAAATATTTTACTTATATAAACTAAACAATTCATCTGGGGTGTCAAACTCATTTTCATCACGGTCACAGTTACAGCTTACCCTCCAAGGGCCGCTTGTAACTGTGAAACGTATAACAATATGAACGTATAATTACCTCGTTATTTTGTACAATTGACCCTTTTTTAACTTCTCATTATTGTTTAACAACAAACCACCCTCATAATCTCAAGTCAAAGTGACAAGGAGATATTAAGTTCTACTTTTTTAAAACATTAAAAAAAAAAAGGGTTACAACACCCCCCCATAAAACAAAAACAATAGCTTGTTGCATCAAATAATACAATTACCGTATTTTTGGGATTATAAATCACGCCGGAGTGTAAATCGCACCGCCGAAAATGCATAATAAAGAAGAGAAAAAACATATATAAGTCGCACTGGAGTATAAGTCGCATTTTTTGGGGAAATGTATTTGATAAAAGCCAACAGCAAGAATAGACATTTGAAAGGCAATTTAAAATAAATAAAGAATAGTGAACAACAGGCTGAATAAGTGTATGTTATATGAGGCATAAATAAGCAACTGGTATGTTAACGTAACATATTATGGTAAGAGTCATTCAAATAACTATAACATATAGAACATGCTATACAATCTGTCACTCCTAATCGCTAAATCCCAGGAAATCTTTTTCACTATTCTTTATTTATTTTAAATTGCCTTTCAAATGTCTATTCTTGGTGTTGGCATTTATCAAATAAATTTCCCCCAAAAATGCGACTTATACTCCAGTGCGACTTATGTTTTTTTCCTTCTTTATTATGCATTTTCGGCCGGTGCGATTTATACTCCGGAGCGACTTATAATCTGAAAAATCCGGTACATTGTTTAATGCATCCAGTGGGGCATCACAACAAAATTAGGCATAATAATGTGTTAATTCCACGACTGTATATATCGGTATCGGTTGATATCGGAATCGGTAATTAAGAGTTGGACCATATTGGGATATCGGCAAAAAAGCCATTATCGGACATCTCTAAAAAAAATATATTTTTACAATAACACCATCTGTTGCTGAGTGTGCGTTCATTCCATATTTTTGTCCGGTCTGGTTATTATCGTTTAACTTGTCACCAACGCCATTATGGGCCAAAATATTAGAGACAACCCTCAATATGATGCAAAGCAATTCTATACACCATTGCGTCCACTTGTGTATAGTGCAACTGGCTAATATCGTGTTTTTATTCGTCACCATCATCCAGGCTGTAATTCAGAACCCTTTCAGCAACGGCGGAAGTCCTGTGGGTGAGACGGTCGGAGGGGAGACGCGTTTCGCCTATTTCCCCGCCGCCGCTGTCAGCGACGGTACATCCACGGCGGTGTCCGTGCAGGCCAGCGCGGACCCAAGCATCACACAGGGGGGAGGTACGTCTACACACTTTTATGTTGTCACATGTCTAGCAAGTTGTGACTCCACAATAAGAAGAGTTCAATCCTATCCAGAGGCCTGGGCTGATACTCGGTAAGTCAATTAACCGACAAGAAATTAATAATAAGTCGGTAATTTTTCTAGCGTCGATAAATCGCCATGTGCATACTTCGAGAGCATTCACGCTTTTCGTTGCTTTCAGCAGCTACGCGAGTTTGTACCATATCTATCAATCAATGTTTACTTATATAGCCTAGGGATGTCCCGAGCCAGGTTTTTGCACTTCCGATCCGATACCGATATTGTTTTTGCATTTCCGATCCGATACCGATACTGACCGATACCGATACTGGCCTATCCGAGCATGTATTAAAGTTTAAAGTTATTTAGCCTACTTAGTTGTCAGAATCATGTTGAAAAGGGTTTTAGTACTCTTGATAACAACTAGCCAGCTGAATTAGGGGAGTTTGAATAATACACAATGGTTGGTAACAAGAAACTGACCTGTTTATTCAAGGATAAACACAAAATAGACAAAATTATACATGACAAACAGAAATGGCATCATTGAACTAGGGCTGGGCGATATGGCCTTTTTTTAATATTGCAATATTTTAAGGCCATATTGCGATACACGATATATATCTCGATATTTTGCCTTAGCCTTGAATGAACACTTGATGCATATAATCACAGCAGTATGATGATTCTATGTGTTTTGATTGATTGATTGAGACTTTTATTAGTAGGTTGCACAGTGAAGTACATATTCCGTACAATTGACCACTAAATGGTAACACCCCAATAAGTTTTTCAACTTGTTTAAGTCGGGGTCCACTTAAATTGATTCATGATACAGATATATACTATCAGATCAGAATCAGAATCAGCTTTATTGTCATTACGCAAGGTAACGAGATTGAGGCCATTCCATACAGTGCGATGTGTGCATGCTAGAAAAACAATGTGCAAATATATAAAAATATAAAAAATGTAGAAGTGCAATGAATATGGTGTGAAATGAATATATACATGAAAAAAACAAAAACAAAAACAGGGTGGTTGGTGGAATGGGTTATTGCACCGAAGAGAAGGCAGTTATGAGGGACAATGGGGCAGTCCGTTCAGGATGGTTATGGCCCTGGGGAAGAAGCTGTTCTTTAGCCTGTTTGTTTTGGTTTTAATGCACCTGTAGCGCTTCCCAGAGGGCAGCAGGTGGAACAGGTCAGAGCCAGGGTGGGTGCTGTCCTTGATGATGGCACTGGCTCTGTTGAGGCAGCGGGAGGTGTAGATGTCCGTCAGAGAGGGGAGAGGGCGGCCGATGATCTTCTGAGCCGTCTTGACCACTCTTTGCAGCCTCTCCCTGTCTGCTGCAGTGCAGCTGCCGTACCATACCGTAATACAGTAGGTCAGCAGGCTCTCGATGGACGAGCGGTAGAAGGTCAGCAGACCAACACAAACCAACATGGCGCATAGAACAGCAAGCTATAGCGACATTAGCTCGGATTCAGACTCGGATTTCAGCGGCTTAAGCGATTCAACAGATTACGCATGTATTGAAACGGATGGTTGTAGTGTGGAGGCAGGTAGCGAAAACCAAATTGAAGAAGAAACTGAAGCTATTGAGCCATATCGGTTTGAAGCGTATGCAAGCGAAACCCACGAAAATGACACGACAGCCAGCGACACGGGAGAAAGCGAGGACGAATTCGGCGATCGCCTTCTAACCAACGATTGGTATGTGTTTGTTTGGCATTAAAGGAAACTAACAACTATGAACTAGGTTTACAGCATATGAAATACATTTGGCAACAACATGCACTTTGAGAGTGCAGACAGCCCATTTCAGGCGTGCTCAGAACATATATTTTTCCACGATTTCAGCACTCAGGTTAACCATACCTAAATAGACACAAAATACTGCATTACACAAGACTACCCGAATGTACTCAAATGATTGAAAAAAATAAATGTTTTTAAGCTAAATTATTGGTAAACACAGTTTATGTATAATAATTTACGTAAACCGCGAGTAATGAATAACGTTTTCATCAATTAATATATTCTGTAGACATACCCTCATCCGCTCTCTTTTCCTGAAAGCTGATCTGTCCAGTTTTGGAGTTGATGCCAGCATCTGCTTTGAGTGTCGCAGGATATCCACACATTCTTGCCATCTCTGTCGTAGCATAGCTTTCGTCGGTAAAGTGTGCGGAACAAACAACTGACCATTTCGTCGGCTTTCCCCACAGCCTCGTATTTTGAACACATTTCGGCCAATTTCTTGCCACTTTGGCATCTTTGGGCCACTGGTGCAACTTGAATCCGTCCCTGTTCGTGTTGTTACACCCTCCAACAACACATTGCTCCGAGAGCGAATAATAGAAAGGCGTTTAATTCGCCAAAATTCACCCAGCAACGTCTTTTTCATGGACGCCCCTGCTTATTTCAGCAAGACAATGCCAAGCCACATGTTACATCAACGTGGCTTCGTAGTAAAAGAGTGCGGGTACTAGACTGGCCTGCCTGTAGACCAGACCTGTCTCCCATTGAAAATGTGTGGCACATTATGAAGCCTGAAATACCACAACGGAGACCCCCGGACTGTTGAACAACTTAAGCTGTACATCAAGCAAGAATGGGAAAGAATTCCACCTGAAAAAGCTTCAAAAATGCGTCTCCTCAGTTCCCAAATGTTTACAGAGTGTTGTTAAAAGGAAAGGCCATGTAACACAGTGGTAAAAATGCTTTTTTTGCAATGTGTTGCTGCCATTAAATTCTAAGTTAATGATTATTTGCCAAAAAAAAAGAAGTTTCTCAGTGTGAACATGAAATATCTTGTCTTTGCAGTCTATTCAATTGAATATAAGTTGAAAAGGATTTGCAAATCATTGTATTCTGTTTTTATTTACCATTTACACAACATGACAACTTCACTGCTTTTGGCTTTTGTAAATGCATGTTGTCATGTTCAAGCCTGGTCTGTCTCCTTTCTCCCTCCTGTTAAGCAACTGTGCTTCCTGTACTTTCCATGTGCTGTTTACATGCTGAGGCCTATTTGCTGTTTACATGGTGAGGCATTCAAACGCGCCCTGTTAGGCAAATATGCTTTCAGACACTCGCAGTGCTTTTTTTTAATTGAGTACGGCTACGAAAAAAGCCACCTTGTTGCCAAAGACCGTTGCAACCAAAACATTGGGTCATCATTTAATATTTATCATTTTTAAATCAGTATATTTTTGTTATTTGTGTTCAGGTCAGTTTTACGTAATGATGACTCCACCTGAGGTTCTGCAGTCGGCGGCCCAACGTTCATTGGCCCCACGCGGACACGCTTTCCCAGCGTAAGTACACAAAGCCCTTTTTGCACTTACACAAAAGTCCTCCCTAAGATCACCACATTCTTCCTCCACACACGGCCACTCTTTGAGACCGACCTTTTTACAAACTTCCCATGTATTCCCCTTTTTGAAAAAGTTCTCTAAACATGATTGGCACTAGAGATGAAGAAAAAAACCCTGGAGATCAATAGCCGTCCTTTTTAAATGATCAAACATCTGAAAACCACACTGTGTCCTACTTACCTGCCATCCCCAGAGACCTTGATGAAAGCGAGATGTTGCAGCATGGCAGCACAAACTGGTGAGGAGACCTTTCAACATTCGACCCCATGTTGCCAAACTAGCCCTCATCACTACTTCATGTACAGATGCAACAAAACAATCATGCATTGTGTGGTGTGTGTGTATAGGGTATACTTTCTTATATGTTAACCCCTTCTCTTTTATTTAGTAAAACGTCTGGTTGTAGGAATGCAAAAAGGCAATTGAATATTTTTGTATATTTAACTCAATTTACTAGAAAGACTGAAAAAAACCTGTTTTTGTTTTTTTGATTTTGCAATACTCTAAAGGCTAAAAAACTATTTGCTATATTTTTTATGTATGCTTTTTAATTTTATATATATATATTTTTATTTTTTTATTTGTTTTATTTTTTGAGTAACGTTTTTTTTACGTTCATAGTTTTGTAAAAAGGCTAAAAAACAATTTTATAACATTTAGGCTAAAAAACTATTTGACATATTTTTTATGTATGCTTTTTAATTTTATACAGAAAACAAACAAACAAAAAATATATATGTATATATAATATGATATCTTATATTTTTGAGTAAAAAGCCACACAATTTGTTCATGTTCATCATTTGTAAAAAGTCTATAAAAAAAATGTTTTATAACGTTTAGATTTTTTTTAAATTGTGCAGTACTGTAAAGGCTAAAAAACTATTTGATATATTTTTTATGTATGCTTTTTAATTTTATAAACAAAAAAATATATATTTAATATGATATATTATATTTTTGAGTAAAAATGCCACACAATTTTATGTTCATCATTTTGTAAAAAGGCTATAAAAAAACATAACGTTTAGATTTTTTTAAATTTTGCAATACTGTAAAGGCTAAAACACTATTTGATATATTTTTTATGTATGCTTTAATTTTATAAACAAACACATTTTATATATATATATATATATATATATATATATATATATATATATATATTCTTGAGTTAAAATGCCACACCATTTTTTTATGTTAATTTTGTAAAAAGTCTAAAAAAAAATGTTTTATAACGTTTAGATTTTTTTTAAATTGTGCAATACTGTAAAGGCTAAAAAACTATTTGCTATATTTTTTATGTATGCTTTTTAATTTTATATATATATATATATATATATATATATATATATATATATATATATTTTTTTTTTTTTTTTTTTTTTTTGAGTAACGTTTTTTTTATGTTCATAATTTTGTAAAAAGGCTAAAAAAACAATTTTATAACATTTAGGCTAAAAAACTATTTGACATATTTTTTATGTATGCTTTTTAATTTTATAAACAAAACAAACAAAAAATATATATGTATATATAATATGATATCTTATATTTTTGAGTAAAAAGCCACACAATTTGTTCATGTTCATCATTTGTAAAAAGTCTATAAAAAAATGTTTTATAACGTTTAGATTTTTTTTAAATTGTGCAATACTGTAAAGGCTAAAAAACTATTTGCTATATTTTTTATGTATGCTTTTTAATTTTATAAACAAAAAATATATATATAATATGATATATTATATTTTTGAGTAAAAATGCCACACAATTTTATGTTCATCATTTTGTAAAAAGGCTATAAAAAACATATAATGTTTAGATTTTTTTAAATTTTGCAATACTGTAAAGGCTAAAACACTATTTGCTATATTTTTTTATGTATGCTTTTTAATTTTATAAACAAAAAAAATATATATAATATGATATATTATATTTTTGAGTAAAAATGCCACACAATTTTATGTTCATTTTGTAAAAAGGCTATAAAAACATATAATGTTTAGATTTTTTTAAATTTTGCAATACTGTAAAGGCTAAAACACTATTTGATATATTTTTTATGTATGCTTTAATTTTATAAACAAACACATTTTATATATTTATATATTCTTGAGTAAAAATGCCACACAATTTTTTAATGTTAATTTTGTAAAAAGGCTAAAAAAAACATTTTATAACGCTTAGATTTAGTCTAAAAGCTAAAATCTTTTTTTGTTGTTTTTGTTTTGTAAATGGACAAGAAAATTTAAGTTTTAGTATATCTAAAAAAAATTGTAAAATAGATTAAAAACACATATTTTTCCAATATTTTGTAAGAAGACTAAGCATTGTTTTATCTTTTATCTAATTTAGTAAAAAGGCTAAAGAACATTTATCACTTTATTTTAGATTTAGTACAACAGCTATAACCATTTTTATATTCTGTGTTTGGTAAAAATACAAAACAAATGTTTTATATTTTTAAGTATATATATATATATATATTTTTTTTTCACTCATTATTTTGTAAAAAATACAAACAAATGTTTGATATTACGTATGTATATATTTATTTAAAATTATTTGGTAGACAGGATAGACAATTAAATAACTTTATAAAAAGGCCAAAAAACATTTATATTTAAATTAACCTTTTATGTTTATATATTTAACTTTGTGTAAAAAAAAAAAAAACTTTAAAAAACATTTAAATGCAAAGCTTTTTCTATTTTATTAGTATCAATGATCAACATTGCAGCATTCTTTGCATTTTGCTTTTGTGCTCTTTTTGATCCGTTTTGCTGTTTAATTTTCTTTCTGCAATTTGCTGCGGACCAATAAAAACAACAACACAAATGGCCCAGTTTGGACTTAGGGGGGAAGGCTCCCAAAAGTCTGGCCTTTGAAGGCTTTACACCTCCAAAATTGTGATGATCTAGTCAGAGTAAACAATAATTTAGTTGATGTTCTTTGATGGGTGAAATTGTAGCTAGAATTTACGGGGAAAACTGCTTTTGTTTCCTTCCAGGAAGGTGGAAGGTCCACGGGCACCTCGCGATGAAAGGAGGCGAGCGCAGCACAATGAGGGTATACTTCTACATTTGTTTTGACAGTTGGGAACAAACAATCCACGAACCTTGAAATGTTGAATATTACTTAACTGCCATGTGATCAACAGTGATGCACAAAACCCAAAACCAGTGAAGTTGGCACGTTGTGTAATTCGTAAATAAAAGCAGAATACAATGATTTGCAAATCCTTTTCAACTTTTAAAGCCGGCAGCGTTTCTGGGTGTTGTTGATAAATGGGTTTCGCTTTGCATGGTAGAGTTTTAACTTGCACTTACAGATGTAGTGACAAACTGTAGTTACTGGCAGTGGTTTTCTGAAATGTTCCTGAGCCCATGTGGTGATATCCTTTACGCACTGATGTCACTTTTTGATGCAGTGCCACCTGAGGGATCAAAGGTCCGAAATATTATCGCTTACGTGCAGTGATTTCTCCAGATTCTCTGAACCTTTTGATGATATTATGGACTGTAGATTGTGAATTCCCTAAATTCCTTGCAATAGCTGGTTGAGAAATGTTGTTCTTAAACAATTTGTTGACAAAGTGGTGACCCTCGCCCCATCCTTGTTTGTGAATGACTGAGCATTTAATGGAAGCTGCTTTTATACCCAATCATGGCACCCACCTGTTCCCAATTAGCCTGTTCACCTGTGGGATGTTCCAAATAAGTGTTTGATGAGCATTCCTCAACTTTCTCAGTCTTTTTTGCCACTTGTGCCAGCTTTTTTGAAACATGTTGCAGGCATCCAATTCCAAATGAGCTATAATTTGCAAAAAATAACGTTTTGCGGTTCGAACATTAAATATCTGGTCTTTGCAGTCTATTCAATTAAATATAAGTTGAAAAAGATTTGCAAATCATTGTATTATTTTTTTTATTTACCATTTACACAACGTGACAACTTCACTGCTTTTGGGGTTTGTAGTTTTTCTCTTTCTGTGTAGTGAATAATCTTTGATGGTTTTTATTTCCTTCCTTTTAGTGGAAAGAAGAAGAAGAGACAAGATCAACAACTGGATTGTCATGCTGTCCAAAATCATCCCCGACTGCAACATTGACAGTAGAACAGGCGCAGTAAGTGTTCAGTATCAGACCATGTCCACACCAATATGGAGAGTTAAAAAAAACAAAACACAAATGTCTCACTCCTTTTGAAGCAAATCTCCACAGGCAGCTGACTTGGTTGCGATTATTCAGCGGAATGATACGCGCTCAAACAGACTAGTTTGTTTGGCGCAGTGAGACGGTGTACGAAAAGCTGTGGTTAAAAAAATGTGGGAAAATGTTGCAGATTTCTTACGGCACAAGACAAAAAGATCAGTTTAACCCGTCCATACTCCAGATTAGATTAGATTAAACTTTATTTATCCTTTGGGTGTGAGCCTCTGAGGGAAATTAAGGCTCCAATAGCAGCAACACCATATGCAGTACAGTAGTAGGTACATTTTTTTTTTGCACACTTTTAGTATTCTCTCGATGAGCTTCAAAAGGTAGTTACCTGAAAGGGTTTTCACTTCACAGGTGTCATAATTTTGATGCCTTGAGTGACAATCTACAATGTAAATACCGTATTTTCCGCACCATAAGGCGCCCTGGGTTAAAAGCCGCGCCTTCAATGAACGGCATATTTCAAAACTTTGCCCACCTATAAGCCGCCCCGTGTTGTAAGCCGCATCTAACTGCGCTAAAGGAATGTCAAAAAAACAGTCAGATAGGTCAGTCAAACTTTAATAATATATTAAAAACCAGCGTTCTAACAACTCTGTTCACTCCCAAAATGTACGCAAATGTGCAATCACAAACATACGTATATCAACATGGACAGAGCTGCGTGAAAAAAGCCACCCGGCCTCTTCGCGTAAACTTAAACTTACCTTAACCCTCGCTCATCTTTTCTTCATCCATCCCTTCGAGTTAACTTTTATGATGACGCCGGCTGGAAAGGTCTCTTTTGGCAAGGTCTTCCTTTTGAATATCACCATGGGTGGAAGTTTCTGGCCATTAGCATGGCAAGCTAGAACCACAGTGAAGGATGACTTCTCATTCCCTGTGGTGCGAATATTCACCGTACGTGCTCCCGTTGTATCCACAGTGCGGTTCACAGGAATATCAGTTGCTGTGAAATAGTAATCCGTGTGCGGATGGAGAGATTGCGTCTTTTCATGAACCGGATCCCTGTCGCTTAGTAGGAGCCATTTTGTGGTCTTTACAGATGTAAACACACAAAGGAAATGAAACGTACGGTGATATCCGCGCGCTTTTTCTTCTTCTACGCGGGCGGGTGGTTGCTTACAGTAGAAGAAGAAGCGCTTCCTGTTCTATGGGGGCGGGTGCTTACCTTGGCGGTTGCTTGCGTAGAAGAAGAAGCGCTTCCTGTTCTACCGGGAAAAAAGATGGCGGCTGTTTACCGTAGTTGCGAGATCGAAACTTTATGAAAATGAATCTTAATATTAATCCATATATAAAGCGCACCGGGTTATAAGGCGCACTGTCAGCTTTTGAGAGAATTTGTGGTTTTTAGGTGTGCCTTATAGTGCGGAAAATACGGTAGTTTGTTTGGCGCAATGAGACGGTGTATGAAAAGCTGTGGTTAAAAAAACGTGGGAAAATGTTGCACATTTCTTACGGCACAAGACAAAAAGATCAGTTTAACCCGTCCATACTCCAGATTAGATTAGATTAAACTTTATTTATCCTTTGGGTGTGAGCCTCTGAGGTAAATTAAGGCTCCAATAGCAGCAACACCATATGCAGTACAGTAGTAGGTAAAAAAATTTTTGCACACTTTTGGTATTCTCTCGATGAGCTTCAAAAGGAGTTACCTGAAAGGGTTTTCACTTCACAGGTGTCATAATTTTGATGCCTTTAGTGACAATCTACAATGTAAATAGTCATGAAAATAAAATAAAAAACACATTGAATGAGAAGGCGTGTCCAAACTTTTGGCCTTTACTGTATATCTTTTTTTTCTTTTTTTTTCTAAAAAGTAATTTCTAATAATAATTTCCCTTCAAATCCCTGCACTGGCTTCCTGTTCCACTCAGGATCGAATACAAAGTCTCCCTACTAACCCACCAGTGCCTCCATGGAAATGCCCCCCTCTACCTCAAAGAACTACTCACCTCCAAATCCTCCACACGACACCTCCGATCCGGACAGGCTAACCTCCTCCAACCTCCGAGGACAAAGCTACGAACAATGGGAGACCGGGCTTTCTGCTCCGCCGCTCCCAGTCTGTGGAACGCTCTCCCTGACACCCTGAGGGCACCACAGACTGTGGATGCTTTTAAAAAAGGCTTAAAAACCCTTCTTTTTAAAAAAGCCTCTTTTTTTTTAGATTTATGCGTGCTAGTTCTAGCTATTAGCCAGTTTTTATTTTTATTATTTTTTTAATACACTGTAGCACTTTGAGGTTGTTTGCTCAATGTAAAGTACTTTTTACAAATAAAATCTATTATTATTATAATTGTCTTCTCTTTTTTTCCCGCAGAGTAAAGGAGGCATCCTGTCCAAAGCTTGTGATTATATCCGAGAGCTGCGTCAGAACAACCAGCGACTGCAGGACAGCTACAAAGAAGCAGAGAGAATCGAGCTGGACAATGAACTACTAAGACAACAGGTGAACAAAGAACTAGGGGGTGCAACGGCCATTCGACAAAAATCGACTATAAAATTGGGCGCCGACCAATTAATTTGTCAATAATAGTCGTGACGTCATTGTTTAATCCGGACAGAAGTAGTCATCTTTATTTTTAGTTTGCACATGTCTAAAATGATCTCAAGCTGAAATTAAAAGCCAATATCTCAATTAGAACCACTGAATGTGTGTAAACTTCATCATCCAATTAATCGACTAATCGTTAAGACGACTATCAAAAATGGAGCGGCCATCCAGAAACTCGAGGCTGCAGCTTTCGCCATCTTTATCACTGCTGTTGTGTCCTTGGGCGGGACACTTCACCCACCTTGCTCCGAGTGCCACCCACGCTGGTATAAATGAAGCTTACCACCACCAAACTTTAACGTATGGGTTTCTCATTGTAAAGTGCATCGAGACATTTATGGAAAAACAACATAAAAATATCATTCATTTCATCTTCGTTAGTTGCAGCTCCAAAGGAAACAAACACACTCAGGGTCGGCCATACTGTTACGCCCCAGTGCAAGTGGACCGTAACAGCACAATATTTGCTGGCCCAACACAGAGTTTCATGGAGACCAATTGTGTTGTTTTAACATAATCCTGCTAACGAGCAATCAAAACAATAAAGTTTTTTGTAAGCCCCGCGCCAGAAGTTTTCCCCGCATTTCATATCAATCAATCAATCAATGTTTACTTATATAGCCCTAAATCACGAGTGTCTCAAAGGGCTGCACAAGCCACAACGACATCCTCGGTTCAGATCCCACATCAGGGCAAGGGAAAAACTCAACCCAATGGGACAATGAGAAACCTTGGAGAGGACCGCAGATGTGGGGGATCTGACATAATAGTGTGAGAGTCCAGTCCATAGTGGATCTAACATAATAGTGTGAGAGTCCAGTCCATAGTGGATCTAACATAATAGTGTGAGTCCAGTCCATAGTGGATCTAACATAATAGTGTGAGAGTCCAGTCCATAGTGGATCTAACATAATAGTGTGAGAGTCCAGTCCATAGTGGATCTAACATAATAGTGTGAGAGTCCAGTCCATAGTGGATCTAACATAATAGTGTGAGAGTTCAGTCCTTAGTGGATCTAACATAATAGTGTGAGAGTCCAGTCCATAGTGGATCTAACATAATAGTGAGAGTCCAGTCCATAGTGGATCTAACATAATAGTGTGAGAGTCCAGTCCATAGTGTATCTAACATAATAGTGAGAGTCCAGTCCATAGTGGATCTAACATAATAGTGTGAGAGTCCAGTCCATAGTGGATCTAACATAATAGTGAGAGTCCAGTCCATGGTGGATCTAACATAATAGTGTGAGAGTCCAGTCCATAGTGGATCTAACATAATAGTGAGAGTCCAGTCCATAGTGGATCTAACATAATAGTGTGAGAGTTCAGTCCATAGTGGATCTAACATAATAGTGATAGTCCAGTCCATAGTGGATCTAACATAATAGTGTGAGAGTCCAGTCGATGGTGAATCTAACATAATAGTGTGAGAGTCCAGTCCATAGTGGATCTAACATAATAGCGGGAGAGTCCAGTCCATAGTGGATCTAACATAATAGTGTGAGTCCAGTCCATAGTGGATCTAACATAATAGTGTGAGAGTCCAGTCCATAGTGGATCTAACATAATAGTGTGAGAGTCCAGTCCATAGTGGATCTAACATAATAGTGTGAGAGTCCAGTCCATAGTGGATCTAACATAATAGTGTGAGAGTTCAGTCCTTAGTGGATCTAACATAATAGTGTGAGAGTCCAGTCCATAGTGGATCTAACATAATAGTGAGAGTCCAGTCCATAGTGGATCTAACATAATAGTGTGAGAGTCCAGTCCATAGTGTATCTAACATAATAGTGAGAGTCCAGTCCATAGTGGATCTAACATAATAGTGAGAGTCCAGTCCATGGTGGATCTAACATAATAGTGTGAGAGTCCAGTCCATAGTGGATCTAACATAATAGTGAGAGTCCAGTCCATAGTGGATCTAACATAATAGTGTGAGAGTTCAGTCCATAGTGGATCTAACATAATAGTGATAGTCCAGTCCATAGTGGATCTAACATAATAGTGTGAGAGTCCAGTCCATAGTGGATCTAACATAATAGTGTGAGAGTTCAGTCCATAGTGGATCTAACATAATAGTGATAGTCCAGTCCATAGTGGATCTAACATAATAGTGTGAGAGTCCAGTCGATGGTGAATCTAACATAATAGTGTGAGAGTCCAGTCCATAGTGGATCTAACATAATAGCGGGAGAGTCCAGTCCATGGTGGATCTAACATAATAGTGTGAGAGTTCAGTCCATAGTGGATCTAACATAATAGTGATAGTCCAGTCCATAGTGGATCTAACATAATAGTGTGAGAGTCCAGTCGATGGTGAATCTAACATAATAGTGTGAGAGTTCAGTCCATAGTGGATCTAACATAATAGTGGGAGTCCAGTCCATAGTGGGGCCAGCAGGAGATCATCCCGGGCTGAGACAGGTCAGCAGCGCAGAGACTTCCCCAACTGATGCACAGGCGAGCGGTCCACCCCGGGTCCCGACTTTGGACAGCCAGCACTTCATCCGTGGCCACCGAACCTGTGCCCCCCCCTCCACAAGGGAGAGGGGGGCAGAGCAGAAAAGAAACGGCAGATCAACTGGTCTAAAAAAAGGGGGTCTATTTAAAGGCTAGAGTATACAAATGAGTTTTAAGATGGGACTTAAATGCTTCTACTGAGGTAGCATCTCTAATTGTTACCGGGAGGGCATTCCATAGTACTGGAGCCCCAATAGAAAACACTCTATAGCCCGCAGACTTTTTTGGGGCTCTGGGAATCACTAATAAGCCGGAGTTCTTTGAACGCAGATTTCTTGCCGGGACATATGGTACAATACAATCAGCAAGATAGGATGCCATCTGTTATTTTCTGGCCGAACTTTGCTCATAAAAAAAACCAGTCCATTTGCAAGATCTGGGTACTATTTGAGACCGAATTCCATCATGCTACTGTTCGTAAATCGAGGTTCTACTGTCTTAAAAGTACTTGCAAATGAGACTCAGAAATGTAAAAAGGAAAACAAGATACAATAAATTGACGATACATTTATCATCAGCTCATTTTTTAATATTACTTTTAAAAATTTGATTCCATTAATAAACAATTAACATATATCAACACACACAAAAGTACAGAAAATTGGTCCCTTGTTAAGTATTTTGCATTAATTTCTATTGAATGAGTTTTGGGTGTCTATGATAAAATAATTGGATTTGCGTTATTTTTTATGGGGGAACTTCTACTTGTTGGACCTAAAATATTACAACTCCTGTCGCCGTGATTAGCATTAGTGATTTTACATGGCGATTTCAACACTTAACATGTGGTAGTACTTAAGTGTCAAAGTCTAGGCCCAGATCTGAATGATCTATGGCCCCCGGGATGATATTTGATTAGTATTAGAACCGGGCCACAGCCGCCTGCTGCTGTTTTGCACGCACCAATACTCCATCAGTGTTCGCTGGGGATGATGTTCGAAACCGATTCTCCCGGTTGTTCGATAAGAAAAGAACCGATTCCATGGACTCAAATCCCTTTTTGAGAACCGGTTCCCGTTATTGAGGCCACTATAGTAAAGAAAAAGAGTTGGTTCTTTATTCGAATCCTTGGGAACGAATCCCAAATGGGCAATGTTATGTCCATTTGATTGTAGACTATTACTGACACCTTGTGGCGATATGAAAATACTACGCGTCAATAGTTTGGGCACTTCCGGGTTGACGATGTTAGTCCAGTTCATGAGACAATTGAGAAGTAGACAAGTTGTGTTAGCTCTTACAGGCCTTGGAAAAGATAAGTCTGTAAGTAAACTGTTTAACTTGTTTATGTAACTCAATATTAAGGTGGAAAGTGGTTACATTTGATAGTAAGATATTTATTGAAAAACGATTTTTGTGCACTGTTTCAATGGATGTTTTGAGGACTAAAAATGGCTGCTAGTCGTGTATTTCCACCATCGAAATAGTTTCAACACTCAGAAGTATTTGTTTAATGATAGTACTGTATATTTGTGTGAAGCTAATATTTACATATCGTGTATTACATTTTAGTATGTTAATTGAATCACATAGCTTATACATTTGCCATTGTGTGTATTTCAGTTTAAAAAATTAAAAAATAACAGTCCAGTGCAAGACAAAAGTAAAGATAGGAAAAGACAAAGCAAGATCAACAACAATAAAGAGCCTAAATGGATTAATCTGCTTTGGAAATGTATTAGACATCTTGGATTGTTTGTTAGCTGTCTGCCTGTGTGTGTAGTTAGTATGTTCTTAGTGTCATAGTGTGTGTAGTTAGTATGTTCCAATAGCAGCAGAAGTGCACTTTTTGGAGAGCTGTATTATTTTCAGTTTTGTGCCCAAGGGACTGATTTTATTTAACACTATATTATCATTTATACACCTATAGTGATCACAGAGACAGGTTGTTTTTGTGTTACTGTATATATTAGTTTTTCTGAAAAATCCCACTTACCGTATTTTCCGCACTATAAGGCGCACCGGATTATTAGCCGCACCTTCTATGAATTACATATTTCATAATTTTGTCCACCAATAAGCCGCCCCGGACTAAAAGCCGCGCCTACGCTGCGCTAAAGTGAATGTCAAAAAAACGCTGCGCTAAAGTGAATGTCAAAAAAACAGTCAGATAGTTCAGTCAAACTTTAATAATATATTGAAAACCAGCGTTCTAACAACTCTGTCCCAAAATGTACGCAAATGTGCAATCACAAACATAGTAAAATTCAAAATGGTGTAGAGCAATAAATAGCAACATAATGTTGCTCGAACGTTAATGTCACAACACACAAAATAAACATAGCGCTCACCTTCTGAAGTTATTCTTCATTCGTAAATCCTTCGAATTCTTCGTCTTCGGTGTCCGAATTGAAAAGTTGCGCAAGCGTGGGATCCAAAAATGGCCGGCTCCGCCTCGTCGAAGTCATCGGATTCAGTGTCGCTGTTGTTGTGCAGCAGTTCTGTGAATCCTGCCTTCCGGAAAGCTCGGACCACAGTTGTGACCGAAACTATCTGCCCAGGCATTTACGATCCACTGGCAGATGTTGGCGTATGTCGACCGGCGCTATCTGCCCGTCTTAGTGAAGGTGTGTTCGCCTTCGGAGCTGTGTGAAAAAAGCCACCCGGCCTCTTCGCGTAAACTTCCCTTAACCACTCGCTCATCTTTTCTTCATCCATCCATCCCTTCGAGTTAGCTTTTATGATGACGCCGGCTGGAAAGGTCTCTTTTGGCAAGGTCTTCCTTTTGAATATCACCATGGGTGGAAGTTAGCATGGCAAGCTAGAACCACAGTGAAGGATGACTTCTCATTCCCTGTGGTGCGAATATTCACCGTACGTGCTCCCGTTCCACAGTGCAGTTCACAGGAATATCAGTTGCTGTGAAATACGGTAGTAATCCGTGTGCGGATGGAGAGATTGCGTCTTTTTATGAACCGGATCCTTGTCCTTTGTAGGAGCCATTTTGTGGTCTTTACAGATGTAAACAGGAAATGAAACGTACGGTGATATCCGCGCGTTTTTTCTTCTTCTTCCGGGGGCGGGTGAAGCGCTTCCTGTTCTATGGGGGCGGGTGCTTTCCTTGGCGGTTGCTTGCGTAGAAGAAGAAGCGCTTCCTGTTCTACCGGGAAAAAAGATGGCGGCTGTTTACCGAAGTTGCGAGACCGAAACTTTATGAAAATGAATCGTAATAAAGCGCACCGGGTTATTAGGCGCACTGTCAGCTTTTGAGAAAAATTGTGGTTTTTAGGTGCGCCTTATAGTGCGGAAAATACGGTAATATACTTTGGGTAACAACAGTCAATATGTATTTATTTATTTTATTTTATTTTGTTCTTATAAAATAAAAGTGAGCTTTTGTTAAACCAAATATTGTGTTTTTTTCCATACACAACAACCTATCTGGATTCGATAAGAGAATCGATAAGTAATCGGTTCGATAAGAGGATTCAATAATGGGCTCAAACTAGTTAATTTCTTATCAAACATCATCCCTAGTGTTCGCGCTAGAAATTTTCAAAATGGGGTCCCACTTTTTTGTAAGCGTTTTGAAAACAAATGATAAATGTATGCATTACCCTGTTATATCGCACATTCTATATTGTGTTTTGTGAAAAAGGTTGTCCTAACTGTTACCTAATTCATTAAAAAAATAATACAAAAGAAAACGCATATGCAAATGTAAATGTATTCAGTTATAAACATTCATTCACTTTCTTCCTTCCTTTATGGATCTAAACTTTACCGCTGCCGGTATTTCTTTGTATGATAGGTAGGTGAAGTGAAGTGAAGTGAATTATATTTATATAGCGCTTTTCTCAAGTGACTCAAAGCACTTTACATAGTGAAACCCAATATCTAAGATACATTTTTAAACCAGTGTGGGTGGCACTGGGAGCAGGTGGGTAAAGTGTCTTGCCCAAGGACACAACGGCAGTGACTAGGATGGCGGAAGCGGGGATCGAACCTGCAACCCTGAAGTTGCTGGCACGGCCGCTCTACCAACCGAGCTATACCGCCCCAAGGGTAGGTAGGTAGGTAGGTAGGTCTTTTTTGTCATTGCACAAGTACAACGAAACTTTGTTTTCAGCACAAACCCGTTCAAGATGAGACAAACAAACAGTGTACAGGGTTACAGAACAGGAACGCTGATGGGTCGCTACAAGGCGCCCCGTAAAAGATGGGGAAAAAGGTAAACGCTGGGGAAGGATGAGTAAAAAAAATACAATCTAGACTGGGCTCCTAAGGGGGCCCAGTCTGGAGTGGGAAGAAACCTCCATAGCAAAGCACATATACATATTACAACATGCATCTCCAGATATCTAGCAACAGAGGGGAGGGAGTGGGGGGCCATGGTAGCGGGCTGCAGCTCTTCGATGAGTGCCAGTGAGAAAGTCTATATTTTTATTGTAATATTTTCAGAATGTGTTTGTTCTGTTTTTGCCCAAAGTAAGACAAAGAAAACAATCTGAAGTTGTCTTTATTTTTTTGTTTTAATGCCATGATTTGAATAGTCCAGCCGGCGTGTGCACAGGTTTTCCTCCATGTGGCCCTTGAGCTAAAATGAGTTTGACACCCCTGTGGTAGTAGAAGTGCCCCAAAGTGCTGCCTCATCCCATCTTTTCTCTCGATGTTTCTAGTTGGAGGAGCTGAAGAGCGACAACGCCCTGCTTCGAGCGCAGCTTCAGCAGCACGGCGTAGAAGTCAACGGAAACGCAACACCTCAGTGATGACGAAACATGTTCCCACTCACCTGAACAATACCAGGAAAGGAATATTCATGGAACACAAAGTGAGCTGGGGAGCCTCACGAAGAACCACTGACAGACTTGTCACGTCTTCTTCCATATGCTGCTGGTCAATGGCCGACATGAACTGAGTCGCCTCAAGGAGCCTCTCAAAGACCTCAGTACTTGTTTTTACTGTAACCACTCCTTCATACCCCCTTTTTTGTGGCTACCAAATCATACTACATGGCTACTCTTATTTTTTTTAATTTTATTTATAAACCTAGTCCAAAGTTAGCACATTTGAAAGCAATGATTCAAAGAGTAAACCCTTCTGATACTGTTTTTATTTCAATACGATACTTAAATAGGGGGAATATTGGTGTAAACCTAGCTCAGGTAATAAGGGTAGTGCACTAGTAACTGGTTCCCAGATTTTACAAATAGATATTATATATTGTTGGGTTATTTTCTATTTCCTTTTCCAAGCGCAAGGGATAAGTAGTGAATCAGTTTAATGGGCATTACATTGTAGGTTTTTTGTTTTGTTTTTTTTAGGACATTTTCGGTTAATGGACCCTGATATTTTTCTGTTTGTGTTGCTTTTTATCCCCTCCCCAAATGTGGAATAATGTTGGGACCTTTGCAGTTAACATAAGGCAATAAACAATGAGCATGGATGAGCTGATATTATTTTTATAACTACTGTTTTTGTCAAAACAGCATGAAATGGTAACTACTGGCACTGCAAGTTAATAAAAGGTTTACAATGATTCCAAATAGAATCAGCCTTCTTAGCTGAGCAATATTTTTGAGTTAAATGACATTTTTGTGTGTAAACGTTGTCTAGTTTGGCTCCCTGGAGATGGCCTGATGCCGTTGCCAAGGTAACACGTCTGGCAACACCAGCTAGCCGAACATTCTGGAACTTAGCGGTGAGTAAAAACTTGACTTTACACATTCCTGTTGTGTATGTATTTGTTAATTTGACTAAACTTTGTGTTTATGCGCAAAAAAATACAAGCTTCAATCTGTGAGTAAACTACCGGTAGCTATTTTGCCTCACGGCGTTTCAAATAATCTTTTTAAGCACGGCATGTAAGGCAATACATTGTAAACGTTATACGCCA
This sequence comes from Nerophis lumbriciformis, assembly GCF_033978685.3. NCBI lineage: Eukaryota > Metazoa > Chordata > Actinopteri > Syngnathiformes > Syngnathidae > Nerophis > Nerophis lumbriciformis. The sequence goes on from NC_084568.2 coordinate 569,042, forward strand.
CGTTAAAAAGACTGCCTCAAATGCGCAGTAATGTATCTTAAACAAAATATATATTTATTAATAATGTGCCTTTTAAACAACGTGAATACAGAACCCGCCAACGTATGCCTGAGATCAGCAGATTCGTCATTTCACAAACGTCACAATTTTACCACCCCCCAAATTTCCAAAGCTGTGAGTAGTCATTTTATTTTCCATCACTTGTACAACAAAAAGTTACAAGGAAACATAACAAAGGAACTTTGACGTCACTAATCTAAATAATTTACGGGAATTTGCCTTAAAGCCGACGCTTATTATGACGTGGGCTGGAGTGAACCTGTGGAAAGTGCGGAGGCTAAAGCTAAAATGTGTAAATGGGTGTGTAAATAAATGGTCAAATAAAACATATATAGGAATAAAAGTGTCCACTTTGTTGGCCTGGCTTCTTTGCTGGCTGAAGAGTTCACGTAAAGGTATTTTAAGTTTATTCGTGAAATTATTAAATTCGTGTTACGGATTTTTAAATGATACGTCTAAATTATGAGTGTCGCTACAGCTGCTGAGTCTTATTCAAATAAACATGTCGACCTCAAACAGTGTTCAAATGTATCATTGATGATGTAAATTAACTCGGAGCATCCTTTTTCATGGTTTAGCAATCATTCAAGCAGTATACTACAGTTTAGCTATCGACATTATTATCTATGGTCAATATAGACCTATTGGTGTTGGGTCGAAATTACAGCGAATATATTTTTTGTTTTTTTTAGCTCTTTTCTATGTTTATTGTCAAAAATATTGTTGGTTTTTGTAGTGTTGAAATATATTGTCATATTTTTATGCAGTATTATCTATATAGTGTGTATATATATAGTATTCATTTGAAGATTGATTTATTTAACAAAAGTGAATACATACATTTAAATATTTAAATGACACATTTAAGTAATTATGTCAACATTTATTACTTTTTTTTGACAAATTAATTAATTAAAATATTTACTTAAATGTGCCATTAATCAAATATGTATTTATTGACTAAATGAAATAAATTTAAATAATTAATTGACGTAATTACTTTATTGATTTCATTTAGTCAAATACATCTATTTAAATGACACATTTAAGTAATTATTTAAATAAATCAATTTACGTATTTAAATTACATATTTAAGTAAGTATTTAAATATTTATTTATTGACCAATAAATCAACTGAAATTATTACTTGGTTAATTAAATCAAGAACAAAATCAGTAAATATTGGAATCAATTTAATGAAATCATAAAACAAATCAGTAATAAATACAATTTTATATTCAATAAATTAATGACACATTTACAGATGTATCTATTTATTGACAAAACTTTTTTTTTTTTTTTAAATAACTACTTAAATTGTATCTGGAATTAAATACAAAGAAGAGCTATTAAATGTGTCATTAATTTATGTAAAATTACATTACATTTTTTAATCATTACATTTATTATTGCTTTAATTATTTCAGATTTAGTTATTTCAAGATTAAATTCATTATTCATTCCAATATTACCTGCTTTTTTTGTGATTTAATTATTAATTACACATTTAGATAATTTATTTAAAGATGTATTTATTTAATTTTGTCCCATTCGGCCCTCACAGACCGTATTCACTGTCAAACAAAATGTGTCATTAATTTATGTAAAATTACATTACATTTGTTTATCATTAAATGTATTATTGCTTTAATTATTTCAGATTTAATCCTTTTAAGATTTAATTCATTATTCATTCCAATATTACCTGCTTTTTTTGTGATTTAATTACACATTAAGATAATTTATTTAAAGATGTATTTATTTAATTTTGTCCCATTTGGCCCTCACTGTCAAACAATATACTGTAAATTAATCATGTTTTTATAGATTTTTTTGCTAATAAATTAGTAAATAGTGTAGTTCACTGGTGTCAAACTTAAGGCCCGGGGGCCAGATCTGGCCCGTGACATCATTTTATCACCTGGAAATGATATGTGTCAATAAAGTACTTAATATTTTCTAATGGATTTTTTTCATTTTGACAGAAAAAATATATGTACTGCTTGAAATTGCATACCTTTTTAAACTTTAATAGTATCCAATATTGCAACAAATTTTACAGTTTATTATCATACTTTCCAAAAAAAATTTGTATGAATAAAAATAAATACTTAAATATCTGCTTGACTTAGGATTTTACAGCAAGCTACCCATCAAATTAATATAAACGACAATCAATTTTACGGTGTTCTTTACAGCATATTACTGTAAATTGAAAAAAAAAAAACTAAAAATTTTTTGCGCTAAAATTCTGTTGAATGAGCTGCCATATTTTTACTGTAAAATCTTGGAAAAACGATACATTTGCTTTATGGTGGAAAAACTGTCAGCTAAGTTGCCAGAATAAAAAAAAGAACCTGTACTGTTTTTCCATTAACAGTATAATGTTGTAAAAACCAATGTAAATTTAATAGTCAAATTCTGGCAACTAAGAAAAAAACAAAACATTGGTACTGTTTTTATATTTACTGTAAAATCCATTCATCCATCCATCCATTTTCTACCGCTTTTCCCTTTAGGGGTTGCGGGGGGTCGCTGGAGCCTATCTCAGCTGCATTCGGGCGGTAGGCGGGGTACACCCTGGACAAGTCGCCACTTCATCGCAGGGCTTACTAAAAAATGTTGTAAGAAATAAAAAAAAAACGATTTTACAGTAACATTTTGTAAATGTAAAGTATTTACTGTAAAATCGACTGTCTACTTAAAACAATTGATATAATTAATAGTGAAATCCAGAGGCAAATCCATACATTATTCACTGTTACAAGCGGCCCTCTGATGGCAGCCATAACTGCCATGTGGCCCTCAATGAAAACCAGTTTGACATCCCTGGTCTAGTTACTTTAAACAATAAAGTGACAAAAAGATACTTTTGAAAGGTTGAATTGACAAAAACATGTGCTTAAGTTATATAGAGCACTGCTTTTTTTCTGTATTGTATTGTGTTCCATGTACTATGTGTATATGCTTGTAGTGGTACCATGTCCAAACATCCCGAGAAGCCCAGCGTGCACTACAGCGTGCCAGAATGGTGCGACAACAACAACAGCCTGTCTACCACCGCACAAATTGAGCAGCATCTCTCCAACGTAATCCGCCAAGAAAGCAGGTCGCTGCGCAACGACACCAACTGCAAGGTGATTCCTCGTTGATGCCGCCGTAAAATATTCAGCGTCCACAATGTCTTTGTCCTGACCTACACAGACCACCTGGGACGAGAGTAACACTTCCAGCAGATTGAGCGATCGGATCTGGGAGGTGACGAGGTGGAAGGAGCTGATTGTATCATGTGCGCACAAAGTGGATGAAGAGATGGAGGCGCTGACATTGGTAAGCACCATCATTTTAAGGCACAGGTGCCAAACTCAAGGCCCGAGGGCCAAATCTGGCTCGCCGCATTATTTTATGTGGCCCACGAAAGCCTGGAAATAATATGCGTTAATAAAATGCTTAATCTTTTCTTACTAAATATATTTATTTCACTTTTGACATTAAAAATCCTGTACTGCATGTAATTCATACTTGCCAACCTTGAGACCTCCGATTTTGGGGGGTGGGGGGTGGGGCGGGGGCGTGGTTGTGGGCGTGGTTTATATATATATATATATAAGAAATACTTGACTTTCAGTGAATTCTAGCTATATATATATATATATATATATATATATATATATATATATATATATATATATATATATATATATATATATATATATATAAATAAATAAAATAAATACTTGAATTTCAGTGTTCATTTATTTACACACATAACACTCCTCTACTCATTGTTGAGTTAAGGGTTGAATTGTCCATCCTTGTTCTATTCTCTGTCACTATTTCAGAACACACACAATATACAAATATACATTATAAAATCAATAAGAAAACGGGAGCTCTAATTTGGGAGTCTGAATTAGGATCAGAAGTTCCTATATAAACATTGCGCACTCACGTCGCCATTTTGTATTGATTACTGCAGCTGTGCACTGGATTCATTCACAAATACAAACTACAACTCACAAACACTTTAGAGTTAGGCTCCACCATCAGAATGTGTACTTAAACTTATAAAGATCACATGGATATTATTCAGTGAGTTGATTCACCAAAACTAACCTGTTATACAGGAGGAAAAAGCACACAGGACGTTTCAATTGTTCACAGACTGGTCGCGCTCATCAGAATGACAAGACACTTCCGGTCTGCAGGTGATAGCATTCAATTGGGAAGAAACGCCCTACTGCCCCCTACTGACCAATGTGAATACTGATAAATGTGTAATGACAGCTCCAAAAACGAATTCAAACCACAAAATAAACTAAATAAGTCAACACAAAAATGTGACACATTATGGGTGGGTCACATGTGCATGTACAACAGGCTGTCAACAGTCACTCAGGTCCGCATGGAGCTGGAGGGGGCGTGGCCTCCAGCTCCGCCTGAATTTCGGGAGATTTTCGGGAGAAAATTTGTCCCGGGAGGTTTTCGGGAGAGGCGCTGAATTTCGGGAGTCTCCCGGAAAATCCGGGAGGGTTGGCAAGTATGATGTAATTACATATATTTTAAAATTCAATATCAAAATCAAAATATTGTATTATCATGTATTCCAAAAATATTTGTTGTTAAAATAAAGATAAACACTGTACTTAAATATCTGCTTGACTTATGATTTCCAAAACAAATTATCAATCAAATTGTAGACCGTAAAATTGACAATATATTTTATGATAAAATTCCGCCGACTGAGATTTTTACCGTAAAATCAACTTTGGTACTGTTTTTTTTCCATATACATTTTTTTCCATCCAGTAAGACACTAAAACATAACAAAAAAAACATTGAAACAAGATTTTACGATTAAAAAAAATGGCAGCTGTGTTGCATGAAACAGTAGTATTGTTTTTCCATTCCATTCCATTTATTACATTTTTTTATATGCTGTAAAAAACTCACTGCTTTTACTGTAAAATTGTGGTGACAGCTGGTATTTCGGATGACATGTATTTTGAGTAAGAAGGACCACCGAGACAGAATAGCAATAATACCGAGTTTTACTAACGCTTTCGGAGACCGCTTCTTGATGCTGCTATTACCGCATTGTAAGGGCTGGTCTCCTAAAGCTTTAGTTAAACTTGGTAATATTGCTATTCTGTCTTGGTGGTCCTTCTTACTCAACATATATGTCATCCGAAATAATTTGGGATTGACCAGTGTGTTTTATTTCCTGAGAGGAAGAATGGTCGGACGCAACTATATATATACATATATGTATATATACATGTACATATATATATATATATATATATATATATATATATATATATATATATATATATATATATATATATATATATAGTTGGGAACCCACGCAGTCACGGGGAGAACATGCAAACTCCACACAGAAAGATCCCGAGCCCGGGATTAAACCCAAGATTACTCAGGACCTTCGTATTGTGAGGCAGATACACTAACCCCTCTTCCACCGTGCTGCCCCATATATATATATATATATATATATATATATATATATATATTGAGTTTGACACCCCTGTTTTAAGGCCTCAGTAGTTTACGAGACCAGCGCTGTTACTCCTGAGCAATGAAGGCTGTCCTGTGTGTGCTGTGACAGTCTAAAACCCGGACAGAGGAGACCCTGGCTGCCACCGCAGTTCCCTTGGAGGTGAGCCTGGAGAGCCTGACCCTGAGGGAGGGCCGGCCTGGGCGAGAGCTGGTCAACGACCCCGTGGAGGAGCAGTTAAAACAAGAGGTGCACGTGATTGAAAGCGTGCAGAAAGCTCTGCAGCAGCACATTGACGAAGCCTTCGCGCAGCTCTGGTCAGATCATCCTGCCATTATTATGTCATTAAAGTTCCATCTATGATCTATTAACTGACTTCAGGTATTATGTTGACAGTATTTTGCAGAAAATTCGACAACAGCTGACAGCGGACCTCCAAAACAAGATGGATACGCTGGATATTGATGTATCCTGTCTGGCGCTCAAAATAACGTCCACGCAGATCTCCCTCAAGCCCAATCCTACTCGAATACCTGCAGGGTAATCATTGATTGCGAGTGCCAAATGATTATATTTGCATCCACCCCTCCCAGGATTGGGAGGGGTAGAGGCAGTTTTTTATATTGAGATGCAGTAGAATGTGTTAACATGTGTATGTCTCGTCTCCCCTTCAGCACCTGCACACCACAGGAGTGGGTCAAGTTCAGCCAGCTTAATTTGGCGCGGGCCCATGAGGCCATGCGGATGTCCCAGAAAATGAGGGACGACATGAGTCTCTCCCGCGTCAATGTATGTGTTCTAAACAGTCTCATGCAAACTTCTTGTTTGGATGTAATTCCTTTCTCTTGTCCTATGATGTCCAGCTGCACAATGAGCTGAAGAAGCAACAAAGCGCCACCGAGTTTGCACTTCGTAAGCGCAGTCACCAAGAACAACAAGCTTCCAGTCAGCTTCAGTGGCAGCTGAAAAACGTGAGTTTCAAAATGGGCCATTGCTTGTTGTAATTCTCTCAACATGAACTTGAACTCTAAATCGGGTAATATACATACTGAAGAATGTGTATAGGCCTCTTTTAGGCAATTTGATTTTATTTTTGTACGAGTTTCCGAAGCCCAAGATGAATCAGGTGACAGGACTGAAAGTAACATGAGTGAGTTTTCAGGGTAGAATTAGCAAATATATGAAATATAGTTACACAAAATGTATCCTTATAGCATGTTGACACTAAGCACATTGCATTGATTTAACTGCAAAACTTTTTTTAAATATAAATAAACAACAATTAAACACATATTTGGGTAACAGGACTGAGATTTCTCCATCAATCCTAGTTAAAATATCAAATAGAAAATTAAATGAGTGAACTCTTATATATACATATGTGTATATATACATATGTGCTACATGTGTATATACATGTGTATATACGTATATACATATGTGTATATACGTATATACATATGTGTATATACGTATATACACATGTGTGTGTATATACGTACATACACATGTGTGTATATACGTATATACACGTGTGTGTATATACGTATATACACATGTATATACGTATATATATATATACGTATATACATATGTGTATATGTGTATATACATATATGTGTATATACATATGTGTATATACGTATATACATGTGTGTGTATATACCGGTATTTATATACATGTGTGTATATACATGTATACAGTATACGCATACACATGTGTATATACATGTATACTGTATACGTATACACATGTGTATATACGTATATACATACCTGTATGTGTATATACCGGTACGTATATACATGTGTGTATATACATATATACATGTATACTGTATACGTATACACATGTGTATATACATATGTGTATATACGTATATACACATATGTATATACACATGTGTATATACACGTGTATATACATACGTGTATATACACATGTGTATATACATACGTGTATATACATATATACATATGTGTATACATATATACATATGTATATACATATGTGTACATACGTATATACATGTGTATATACATATATACATATGTGTATATACATATATACATATGTGTATATACATATATATATGTGTGTATACGTATATACACATGTGTATATACATATGTATATCTACGTATATACATGTGTGTGTATATATATATATATATATATATATGTGTATATGTGTGTATATATATGTGTATGTATATATATATATATATATATATATATATGAATATATATATATGTATATATATGTGTGTATATATATATATATATGTGTATATACATATATATATATATATATATATATATATATATATATATATATATATATATATATATATATATATATGTGTGTATATACATATGTGTATATACATATATGTATATACGCATATGTATAAAGTCCTTAAAAACATCCAAACACCTCCATTCATATACGTGATGTAAGTATATATGTAATGTAGTAACGGACACATTTATAATAATTAATTATTATTTACGTATTTTGATAATTTTAAGCATATGCGGTGCATTCATTTAAAAAACGCATCATATTTGCTTTTTTTTTTTCTTCATCACTGATTATTACTCACTGCCGACTTCATGAGAGCCAACAAACATAAAACATCACTCACCGTGCAAAATCTGCTGTCATTAAGATGCCGACTACTGGGATGTTCATATATTCCCATTTAGGTGAAGAAATGTCTCGTAATCCTCACAAAGAAACATGGTTGGAGGGTAGGTGGAGGGGGTCAATAACAAGTGTATTTTCGTGTCGTCCTCGCCAGTTTCAGGTGCTAAATGGCTGTCAAAGTGTACCAATTTGTTGGAATACCTACTCAGTCGTCTCATGTCCAGGTGAGATGCATGATTTATGATCTGGAATAAATTTAGGAGCAGACCACTTGATGATGTAGACATAGGAACTGATCACGTCGAAATCGCAAAATATAAATGCATTGTTGGCGGTTTTTGAATGGTTATTTGTTGAATTTTTATGGGCGAAATAGAGGCGCTCCCATTGGCTCCACTGTGAGCGGGCTATTATTTACTTTTATTTACAAGTTAGAATGCATTTAAAGAAAGTTAATCCGTCGTCATGTCTTTCATAATGATTGTAAACAATAGGCAAAAAAAAAATTAAAACCTCTAAAGGCTTAGTGGCCACATGCGTGGACAACACCTTTTAGCTCTTATTTCCTTAATTGTGTACACTACTGAATTGGGGTCTTATGGCCGCTTATGTGGACACTTATACTGCCATCTGGTGGTGTCAGAAGAGTATAACATACAATGGAATTTGGGGAAAAAAGTGTAAAAATAAGAATTAGCATGTCACTAAACATGAAGTACACATTTGTTACTTATTGACTAAGTACATCATATCAAAAGATGATTCTTAGTTTTTATTCTAATTAGGGTTCAATAAGCCCAAACAGCAAAGAGAAATAAAAAAGGATGTAAACAAACAGCTTGGACTTTTTTAATTTCCTGGGGATGGTACCATGCAAAAAAAGGATGCAGGACATAATCTTTCTTGGATTCAATATGCAGTTATTACATGTTATTTATAAAGTGTGTGTGTGTCCTGTACAGACTGAAAATGAGATAGCCGAGATGGAAAACGACATCTTCAGACTAGATGCCGATTTGCAGGCCAAAATGGCCCCGTTGAAGTTGGCACACACCAGACTGGAGAACAGAACCTTCAGACCGGGCATGGACCTGTGCAGAGATGAGGTGGATGTGCAGCACAAATTGACTATGCATGCAAGAAGTAAACGTTCATTTGTCAAACTTTGTCTTTTTTTGCTCTTGATGGCTTGCAGGCACAGCGTTCCCTTGTTGATGAAGTCAATCAGCTGCAGGCTACCATTGCCACTTTGAAGAAGAAGCTCGCTGAAGCCCAGTGAGTAAAATACAGTTTGTCTGCTCGACTTTTCGTAGGATTTTGTTTCTGATGTCATTAGGAGTGTAACGGTAAGTGTATTTGTATTGAACTGTTTCGGTACGGGGGTTCCGGTTCGGTTCGGAGGTGTACCGAATGAGTTTCTACACGGACATATTAAGTATTGTACCGCACGTTGTGTAAACAATGCACACTGAGGCACAACACACGGCATGCTAGCAGCTAACGGGCTAGGATAGACTGACCATACGTCCTCTTTTCACCGGACATGTCCTCTTTTGCGGAGCTGTCAGGGCGGAGTTTCTTAAATGCCTCAAATGTCCGGCATTTTGAGTTAGGGTTGCGTGTATTTTCAATGTACGTTCAGGGTTAAGAAGGGGTTAAAAACAAAACAAACAGCAGCATTGGTGAGGGAGGGGCAGAGACAGAGAGAGAGAGAGAGTTATGATAAACGCGCATGCGTCGCCAGGCTCTGCTTTTTATCCATAGATTTATCACATTTAATTTTTTATTATCTATAGCAGGGGTGTCAAAAGTGTGCCCCGGAGGCCATTTGCGGCCCACAGCTAATGTTTTAAAGGCCCATGGCACATTCTAAAAATACTATTAAAATAAACAAAAACATAACAAAAGTGAAATAAAAAAGCTTAAAGGTTAAATGTAATTTAGAAAAAATTGCAATGTTGACTAATAAAACAAAGCTGTTTTTTTTTCTTTCAAACTGTCATTGCTCAAAACATAATATTGAATCAAAATCAATGTTATTATGAATTATTGACCTATCCAAGGTTCCCATTACTTCACATCAAATATTACACTAAGAAAAATATTTTTGGTGGAAGATTTTGTATCTGTATCGATCCGTTGTGGTGAAGAAGGAGCTGAGCCGGAAGGCAAAGCTCTCGATTTACCGGTCGATCTACGTTCCCATCCTCACCTATGGTCATGAGCTTTGGGTTATGACCGAAAGGACAAGATCATGGGTACAAGCGGCCCAAATGAGTTTCCTCCGCCGGGTGGCAGGTCTCTCCCTTAGAGAGGGTGAAAAGCTCTGTCATCCGGGGGGAGCTCAAAGTAAAGCCGCTGCTCCTCCACATGGAGAGGAGCCAGATGAGGTGGTTCGGGCATCTGGTCAGGATGCCACCCGAACGCCTCCCTAGGGAGGTGTTTAGGGCACGTCCGACCGGTAGGAGGCCACGGGGAAGACCCAGGACACGTTGGGAAGACTATGTCTCCCGGCTGGCCTGGGAACGCCTCGGGGTCCCACAGGAAGAGCTGGACGAAGTGGCTGGGGAGAGGGAAGTCTGGGCTTCCCTGCTTAGGCTGCTGCCCCCGCGACCCGACCTTGGATAAGCGGAAGAAGATGGATGGATGGATGGATGGATGGAATATTTTGCAAATTTGGTAAATAACCCAAAAATTTATATTTTTTTGTTTTCTTACTGTACTGAAAATGAACCAAACCGTGACCTCTAAACCGAGGTACGTACCGAACCGAAATGTTTGTGTACCGTTACACCCCTAGATGTCATACATTGTGCAGAATGTGTTTAAACAAAACAAAAAAATATATATTATATATATTTTTTTCAATAATTTGGTATTTATTATAAATGTAGTGTTGATATTATCTTACATATGTTGTTGCTTGGATCAATCTAGGTATATTTGTGTGACCACTTGTTGCTAGGCAGATTTTATGAGGCTCAAAACATAACACTAAAAACAATACTGTGGCATATGCCTTTTATTGATCTGATTTTAAGCCCTTTGAGACACTTATGATTAAGGGCTATATAAATTAACTTTGATTGATTGACTGATATCCGTTATCGGCCCGATATCAGCAAAAAAACAAGTATGGGATTATATTGTATTGTATAATGCAAAGCTGGACAGCCAGTTCAATTCTAAATGTCCTCCAAAAGTACACAAGGGTGGTATTTTATTGTATATTTAATTAAGCTATTTACAAAAGGTAAACATGGTTGGCCACAGAGACCAATATAGGAGCTAGCAGCTACACAACAGCTGAGGACACAGTAGCACACAAGCTAGACATGTGTAAGAAGTGTCCTTAATTGAACAGTATTGCAATCAAAAACATAACATCTGTCAATATAGACAAGTATCAAATTATGATAGTTGCATATTACGTACAGATACAAATTTTCGAGACAGAAGCGTATTAGAAAGTACCCAGTGAAGTGAATTACATTTATATAGCGCTTTTCTCTAGTGACTCAAAGTGCTGTAGCAGAGGATGGTTTCCTCCCGTCCGCCGTCTGCTTTTCAGCAGCATGTCGCCTTTGGCGTGCTTTTCAGCAGCTGCCTTTTCTCCGTCTCGCTCTCGCGGTGTACTGTTCTCCGCGTCTTGCCTCTGGCTCTCCACCTCTCCTCTCGTCTCTCTCGGCTGTCACGCTTTTATACAATGACAGATTATTTGATTGTGCCCAGCTGCCCGACCCACGCACCTGTAGTCCATTTGGACGCGGGTCTGCAGGCCACGCCTCCTCGCCGCCATCTTGGAGTGGGCCCCGGTGTCGGACCGCCGGGCCCGCCTCTCCACATTTACATTATTTACAATCCGGGGTGTGGGATGTGGAGGGAGGGGGGGGTTAGGTTTGGTTGATATCACCACTTGAGTCATCAACAATTGCATCATCAGAGAAATGGACATTGAATCAGTGTAGGACTGACTTGGTAGGATAGTAGTGGACATAGAGAGAGAGAGCATAAGAATAAGTATATACATTTGATTATTTACAGTCCGGGGAGGTGGGAGGTGGAAGGGGGAGGGTGTTAGTTTAGGGTTGAAGTTGCCTGGAGGTGTTCTTTTACTGCGGTTTTGAATACAATAGTATGTTTTGTATAAATAGTGCACTAAATAATAGAGACTTGACAGTTGAATGCCAATATTCTGCATGTTTCCATCACTCAGGCACTCGTTACAGAGGCTGAAGCTCCATCACCACCAGCTGTTACAGGATCTCGCCAGGAAACGCGACGCCCTGGCTCTGGAGCAGCGTTGCATGAACATTCGCAGCCGCCTCATCCCAATACTTTACGGCGATGACACCCCGGTACCGCTGGTCCAGCTCACCAGCTCTAGTGGGAGGAGCACCCAGCATCTCAAGGCTCAGTAGGGTTTTGTCGTTTGAATCAAATCCCACTAATCTACAAAGAGGATTGTGTCCTTTCCATCCCGGATTGTATGAGGTGTGTCGTGCTGAATCGTCGGGTAGGAGGGTTCATCCAAATGATGTTTTTGTAAAAAGCCTATCAAGATATTTCTGGGATCTATTCAGACTCACGTTTGTGTAAGGGTCATTTTACTCTCCGTTATCTTTTTAATGGCTTTGTTTGGCTCCGTCGTGATGTTTGACCATCTGACGCCGTTTAGAGCATGAAGATAATAATAATGTGAACTTCGACCTAAGTGTGTGCTTTAGATGTTTTTTTAAAAGGGAAAAGGTCCAAACAGGGTAATTTGCAATATTACAAATATTAGAAACAGCTCAGTGTGATGGTATGCATAAAAAAATACTCCAAACTGCAAGCAAGCACTAATAAATACAGAGTGAAATGTACCAGTTTACATGGCTAACAGCCAGTGTTGGGACTAACGCCGTTAGTTTCGGCGGTAACTAGTAGTCTAACGCGTTATTTTTTATATTCAGTAACTCAGTTACCGTTACCACATGATGCGTTACTGCGTTATTTTACGTTATTTTGTATGTAGTATCGGCTAAAAACAGAAGATCTGAGTGTGTTTTATTGGAGAGTTGCAGTGTTGTCCTTCTGATTCTTCCTGTCTCACAACCGGGACAAGAGAAGAGGCGCTGTGTGTGTGTGTGTGTGTGTGTGTGTGTGTGTGTGTGTGTGTGTGTGTGTGTGTGTGTGTGTGTGTGTGTGTGTGTGTGTGAGGAGGGGAGAGGGGGGGGGGGGGGGGTGTCTGTGTTTACTAACAAGACATCATGGTGGAGCTGAAGCCGAGTTTCTTAACATGGAGATATTCTAGACCAGGGTTTGGCAACCCAAAATGTTGAAAGAGCCATATTGGACCAAAAATACAAAAACAAATCTGTCTGGAGCCGCAAAAAAATTAAAAGCCATATTACATACAGATAGTGTGTCATGAGATATAAATTGTATTAAGAAAACTTAAAGGAAACTAAATGAGCTCAAATATACCTACAACATACTTGCCAACCTTGAGACCTCCGATTTCGGGAGGTGGGGGGGTGGGGGCGTGGTCGGGGGTGGGGCAGGGCGTGTTTGGGGGCGTGGTTAAGAGGGGAGGAGTATATTGACAACTAGAATTCACCAAGTCAAGAATTTAATATATATATATATATATATATATATATATATATATATCTCCTGAAAATAGGCAAACAAAACTGTGTTTAGATAATTGATACTTCAAACTTGCATAAATAAATATTAAGGAATATAACTTCACTTCTGAGAGCTTCAAAATGTAATGAATAAAATGCTAAAGTTGTTGATAAACAAGCAATTATTTTAATAATTAAATATGGTCATTTTAAATGAATTATTATGATAATTTAAAATTAATTATTTCAAATATAATTCTATGGCTGGATGTAATAAGAGGTCAGAAAAAATACAAATAAAAATACAATTAATTTTGATGTTTTTAGCAAAATATAATAGAAATTTATTTAGTTTTTTTTATTTTTTATTAATAAATATATTTATTTTTAGGTAAGATAAACATAATACAATTTATCTCTAGTCTGGATGATTTAGTTCTTGTCACCCTGTTGTCCTCCCGTCATGAAAAAAGGCTGTCCTCACTCAGGTCCGCATGGAGCTAGAGGGGGCGTGGCCTCCAGCTCCGGCTAAAAACCGGGAGATTTTCGGGAGAATATTTGTCCCGGGAGGTTTTCGGGAGAGGCGCTGAATTTCGGGAGTCTCCCGGAAAATTCGGGAGGGCTGGCAAGTATGACCTACAAACGAGGCATTATGATGCAATATGTACCGTACATATAGCTAGCCTAAATAGCATGTTAGCATCGATTAGCTTGCAGTCATGCAGTGACCAAATATGCCCGATAAGCACTCCCCACAAGTCAATAACATCAACAAAACTCACCTTTGTGCATTCATGCACAACATTAAACGTTTGGTGGACAAAATGAGACAGAAAAAGAAGTGGCATAAAACACGTCCTTGAAAGTCGGAGAAAGTTATACATGTAAACAAACTATGGTGAGTTCAAGGACCGCCAAAATTAGTAGGACAAAACGGCGCTCGCCAAATACTGGAATCAGTGAAGCATGTTTAACATAAACAGTGTGATTTATAACAATTAGGGAGGTTTGTGTCATGTTTGCCCTTCTTTGCGTGTATTTTCAATGTACGTTCAGGGTTAAGAAGGGGTTAAAAACAAAACAAACTGTGCGCACGCAGCAGCATTCGTGAGGGAGAGGCAGAGACAGAGAGAGCGAGGGAGTGGATTGATTGATTGAGACTTTTATTAGTAGATTGCACAGTACAGTACATATTCCGTACAATTGACCACTAAATGGTAACACCCCAATAAGTTTTTACACTTGTTTAAGTCCACGTTAATCCATTTCTTTCAAACTGTCATTGCTCAAAACATAATATTAATCAAAATCAATATTATTATGAATTATTGACCTATCCAAGGTTCCCATTACTTCACATCAAATATTTCAATTTGAAAAATATTTTTGGTGGAAGATTTTGCATATTTTGTGTGTTTGCCATTAAAAACTGTCAAGACTTGGTCCTGGGGTTTAGTTTTTCTAGAAGGCAACGGAAAGTTGGCTCGGGCGAGACGGGAATGTGAGAACATATTTATTTAAACTTATCAAAAAAAAGTACAAACGAAAAGCGCGCACACAGTGGCGGAGAAACAACTTGGCTATGAAAACAAATACTTGCACAAAGGCAGAAACTATGAACAACAAAAAAAACACTAACTGTGGCATTAATAAACAAAACTTACTTGGCATGGACAAAAGGAGCATCGTGAACGATGGACATGAAAAAAGTGTCAGAAATGTGCAGAGCATAAATGTGGGATGTCACCAGAAAGACAAACTGAAAACAATGAACTTAAATACTACAGACATGATTAACGAAAACAGGTGCGTGACTCAAAACATGAAACAGGTGCGTGACGTGACAGGTGAAAACTAATGGGTTGCTATGGTGACAAACAAGAGTGCACAATGAGTCCAAACGTGGAACAGGTGAAACTAATGGGTAATCATGGAAACAAGACAAGGGAGTGAAAAGCCAGAAACTAAAGAGTCCAATAACTAAACAAAACATGACTAAAACAAAACATGATCACACAGACATGACAAAAACATAGTTTTGTTTGACAAAAAAGGGCGGAAAACAAACAAACAAAGAAACGACATTAAAAATAGTAAAACATTTTGAAATGAGTAGTAGATCTGCGTTAAATATAAAATATATGTATGCCCTGGCACACCATTATCATCATTTCATGACCCAAGCAAAACACTTTTTACACTTTTATACTGAAATAAATACACCTACAACTTATTAAATACAAACATAGAAAAAACTAAAAACACAGCACGGGACTTTGAAATTGTTGGAGGTCCACAAGTAAATGTTCTGTCAGCTGTATATGCAAAAAAAACATTTTTTTTACAGTCATCAAATAAGTACCTTTGGATTTGAATTTAAAAAAACAAAAACAGACCTAAAATATTTTCTTTGCTGAACTCCACCATGAAATATTACAAGTTCAGTCAACATGTTAGTAAAATAAACAAACCTATTTTTTATACTGACAGTAAAAATGGGATATAAAGGGAAAAAAAACAGAAAAAGACTCAAAACATTTTCTTGTGGAACTCCAACATGAAATGATACAATTTTAGTCAGCTGTATTAATGAAAAACATATATTTTCTTAAAGGGACCTGACAATACCAATGGGATGAGAATTAAAAAAAACAAACAGAAGGGGGCTCAGAACATTTACTTGTGGAACTCAAACATGAAATATTACACTTTATTAGTAAAAAAAAAAAAACCTAACAATTTTTGTTTGGTGGCCTTACTCACAATAACAATAAGATGTGAAATGAAAAACAACAAAAATAAAGAGACCCAAAACAAATCCTTGTGAAACTCAAAGGTGAAGTTATATCATTTTAGTCAAAAATAAAGATGTATTCTCTTCAATAACAATGGGATAAGAACAACAACAAAAAACAGAAAGGGGCCCAAAACATTTTATTGTGGAATCCCAAAATTTGATTTTACAATTTCAGTCATCTGTATTCATAATAATAATAATGATAATAAGATGCATTTTCTTCAATAGTATAGCAACATTAAAAAAAAAAGAAAAAAAAGGTGGCCCAAAAAAATGTGTGGATAATGAAATATTATTACAATTTCAGTCAGCATTATTAGTCATAAAAAACAACAAAAACATTATGTCAATAAAATACAATTTAAAAAAAAACAGAAAGGGAGACTACTGTATTTTTACCATTTCATTGAACCCTATTGAAGAATCAGTACAGTACTTAAATAATGTTATTTGTTATATTTATAGAATAATATATTAATAATAATCAAGTAATTAAAATATATTTAGAATGAATAACAGAATATACAGAAAATATTTGTTTATTGCACTACAAAAAGTCAGTGTTCAAAAACAAGAAAAAAAATACAAAAATGAGGGGTATTTTATTTGAACTCAGCAAAATTATCTGCCAATAGAACAAGAAAATTTGGCTTGTCAAGACTTTCCAAAACAAGTCAAATTAGCTAACCTCAATGAACCCAAAAATACCTTCAAATAAGTATATTCTCACTAATAACAAGTGTACTACTATATGAGTACGTATTTTCTATTGTTTCATTGGAAATAAAACAGCAAAGTCCATTTGGCTGTCATCTGTTTTAATTATGAGACACAATTGTGTCAAAGTCATGATTTTTTTTTTTTTTCATGCTTGAAATAAGAAATGATTACTTTAAAAAGTAGTTTTCTACTTGTGAGTGTTGATGACATAACACTTGATATTCTAGTTTCAAGCATGTTTTACTCAATATAGGTCATCAAATCTCAGCAACAAGCTGTAATATCTTACTGAGATCATTTAGGACCAAAACCCTTAAAACAAGTAAAACACTCTAACATCAAATCTGCTTAGTGAGAAGAATGATCTTATCAGACAGAAAATAAGCAAATATCACCCTTATTTGACATATTTCATCTTACTTAGATTTCACTTTTTGCAGTGTGCATGGTTATTTATGTTTTAAAGGACTGGACTATAGGAAATGTTACTTTTGTAATATACATTTGCAGAAAGTTTTTGCATGTATTCTAAAAGTATTTATTGTATGTACAAGTACAAACCCCGTTTCCATTATGAGTTGGGAAATTGTGTTAGATGTAAATATAAACGCAATACAATGATTTGCAAATCCTTTTCAAGCCATATTCAGTTGAATATGCTACAAAGACAACATATTTGATGTTCAAACTCATAAACTTTATTTTTTTTTTGCAAATAATAATTAACTTAGAATTTCATGGCTGCAACACGTGACAAAGTAGTTGGGAAAGGGCATGTTCACCATTGTGTTACATGGCCTTTCCTTTTAACAACACTCAATAAACGATTGGGAACTGAGGAAACTAATTGTTGAAGCTTTGAAAGTGGGATTCTTTCCCATTCTTGTTTTATGTAGAGCTTCAGTCGTTCAACAGTCCGGGGTCTCCGCTGTCGTATTTTACGCTTCAAAATGCGCCACACATTTTCGATGGGAGACAGGTCTGGACTGCAGGCGGGCCAGGAAAGTACCCGCACTCTTTTTTTACGAAGCCACGCTGTTGTAACACGTGCTGAATGGGGCTTGGCATTGTCTTGCTGAAATAAGCAGGGGCGTCCATGAAAAAGACAGCGCTTAGATGGCAGCATATGTTGTTCCAAAAGCTGTATGTACCTTTCAGCATGAATGGTGCCTTCACAGATGTGTAAGTTACCCATGTCTTGGCCACTAATACACCCCCATACCATCACAGATGCTGGCTTTTGAACTTTGCGTCGAAAACAGTCTGGATGGTTCGCTTCCCCTTTGGTCCGGATGACACAATGTCGAATATTTCCATAAACAATTTGAAATGTGGACTCGTCAGACCACGGAACACTTTTCCACTTTGCATGAGTCCATCTTAGATGATCTCGGGCCCAGAGAAGCCGGCGGCGTTTCTGGATGTTGTTGATAAATGGCTTTCGCTTTGCACAGTAGAGCTTTAACTTGCACTTACAGATGTAGCGACCAACTGTATTTAGTGACAGTGGTTTTCTGAAGTGTTCCTGAGCCCATGTGGTGATATCCTTTAGAGATTGATGTCGGTTTTTGATACAGTGCCGTCTGAGGGATGGAAGGTCACGGTCATTCAATGTTGGTTTCCGGCCATGCCGCTTACGTGGAGTGATTTCTCCACATTCTCTGAACTTTTTGATGATATTATGGAGCGTAGATGTTGAAATCCCTCAATTTCTTGCAATTGCACTTTGAGAAACGTTGTTCTTAAACTGTTTGACTATTTGCTCACGCAGTTGTGGACAAAGGGGTGTACCTCGCCCCATCCTTTCTTGTGAAAGACTGAGCATTTTTTGGGAAGCTGTTTTTATACCCAATCATGGCACCCACCTGTTCCCAATTAGCCTGTTCACCTGTGGGATGTTCCAAATAAGTGTTTGATGAGCATTCCTCAACTTTATCAGTATTTATTGCCACCTTTCCCAACTTCTTTGTCACGTGTTGCTGCCATCAAATTCTAAAGTTAATGATTATTTGCAACAAAAAAAAAGTTAATGAGTTTGAACATCAAATATGTTGTCTTTGTAGCATATTCAACTGAATATGGCTTGAAAATGATTTGCAAATCATTGTATTCCGTTTATATTTACATCTAACACAATTTCCCAACTCATATGGAAACGGGGTTTGTTTTTGGAGTATTGTGGTGGAAAGTCAACACCCGGCCTTGTTTTGCACGCCGTCCTCTTTGAAAAACATTTCCTGGTGTTTGCCATCCTCCAATAAAACCCTCCTACTACGAATCCGCAAGTTTTCTGCTCCATTTACTCGTCTTTCCCTCGCGCCACGCCCCCCCCCCTCGCTCTCACGCTCGCCGCCATAAAACCACGAGACGCCACAAACAAGTGGTTGCTGCACATTCTCTCCACCTTTATGACCCCCCCCCCCCTCCAGTCTTAATGATGGACTCTGACGGAATTATTCTGAATCATTTCACCGCGAGCTCCAGATGCTGCTCACCTCCCCCGAGCAGGCAATTACGTTGGCCTGCTAAATGCCCCAATACTTCCGCGTGGGTGCGTGCGTCTTCTTATCTGCGTCCTGATGATGTGATGCCTTTGCCGCCATCCGCACAGTTCCTGTGGCGCCATGAGACGCCACTGGCGGTGATCTGAGCTTTTCAAGCGATGCTCGTGGCCGTCAAGGACTGCGTCTCTCTCTTGGTCTACTCCTTCACTTTCCTGCTGGGCCTCCCCGCCAACCTGCTGGTTCTCTTGGTGTACGCCCGCAAGGCCCGCAAGCGCGGCGCCACGCCCAACGTGGTCTACGCCCTCAACCTGTGCCTGGCCAACCTGGCGCTGGTGGCCTGGCTGCCCGTCAAGGCCCTGGAGACCGTGCTTCAGGACTGGATGCTGCCGGCCCCCGTCTGCCCCGTCTACAGCTTCTTCCTCTTCGCCTCGCTCTACGGGAGCTGCCTCTTCATCACGGCGGTGACCACGGGACGCTATCTCAGCATCGCCTTCCCCATTATTTACAAGCGATACCGCCGCGTTCGCATTTCCTGCTGCATCAGCGCTGCCCTGTGGGCTCTGGTGCTGCTCCACCTCGGCGTGGGCCTGGTGGCTGAAGGCGGAGCCAACTTTGTCTCCGTTAAGGACGACGCGGCGGCGTGCTACGATCACTTCAACGCCTCCCAGCTGACCGTGCTGCTTCCCCTGCGCCTGGAAATGGCCGTCGTCCTCTTCCTCCTGCCGCTGGCGGTGTCGTCCTTCTGCACGCTGCGCTGCGTCGCCCTGGTGTGGCGCTCCAACCTGCGGCCCGTGGGGAAGAGGCGAGTCCTCGCCGTGGCGCTCTCCACGCTGGCGGTGTTTGTGGTGTGCTACGCCCCCTATAACGCCTCGCACCTGGTCGGGTTCGCCCTGTGGGAGAACGTGGAGTGGAGGACCTACGCCATGTTGACGAGTTCCTGCAACGTCTTCCTGGAGCCCGCCGTCATGCTGATGCTGTCGCCCGCCGTGTCCAGGGGCTTCATGGGAAGGACGTGCGGAGGGCACAGCCAGTTCAGCCGCCACGGCGAAGGTCGCCATCGCTGCACGACTCCCAACACTGTGGCCAACGTCAGGTCACCTGCGACAATCACTGAGGGCACTCAGGCTGCTGCTCTAAGTTCCTAAGACTAAGTTCCTCAGGACTGAAAGTTACAAGAGTGAGTGTGAAGCACTTTTTTTTCCAACTCTAAATCCATTAAATAGATATTCAACTCCTCAAAATGTCCCATCATGTTTTGTACAAAGTTCCTCTGGCAAAGAGTAACAGGACTGAAAGTAACAGGAGTGAGTGTCGAGCACTTTTTTCAACTGCAGCATTGGAACATTCACACGCAATTCCTTCAGGACTTGCCTCATCTAGTTCAAAAAAGAGTCTAGCATCCTTTACAGTGGACATGTTTTTTGGTCCGTGTCTTTTGTCAGTGACACCTCTCTGAAGAACAAAAACAGCTCGGTTGCAAAATGACTTTGTTGATGTTTTCCTCATTGTAAAATTGATGTAGTTGTAATGCAAAATTATGAAAGATAAACAATGAAAATATGTGGCTTTTATTTTGAAATTCCGACAAGCCATCCAGCAAAGTTTAATAAAAATAAATAGCTGGGTTGCAAATGACTTTGTTGATGTTTTTCCTCATTGTAAAATTGATGCAGTTGAAATGGAAAATAATAAAACAAATAAAAACAATGAAAAAGTGGCTTTTATTTTGAAATTCCGACAAGCCATCCAGCAAAGTTGAAGAAAGAAATAGCCCGGTTGTAAATGACTTTGTTGATGTTTTCCTCGTTGTAAAATTGATGTAGTTGCAATAGAAAATAATGAAATAAAACAATGAAAATATGTGGCTTTTATTTTGAAATTCCGACAAGCTATAGAGCAAAGTTGAAGAAAAAAATAGCTCAGTTGCAAATGACTTTGTTGATGTTTTCCTCATTGTAAAATTGATGTAGTTGTAATTGAAAATAATGAAACAAAAACAATGAACATATGTGGTTTTATTTTGAAATTCCGACAAGCTATCCAGCAAAGTTGAAGAAAAAAAATAGCTCTGTTGCAAATGACTTTGTTGATGTTTTCCTCATTGTAAAATTGATGTACTTGTAATGGAAAATAATGGGGGAAAAAACAATGAATATATGGGGTTTTATTTTGAAATTCCGACAAGCTATCCAGTAAAGTTGAAGAAAAAAATAGCACGGTTGTAAATGACGTTGTTGTTTTCCTCATTGTAAAATTAATGTAGTTGTAATGGAAAATAATGAAACAAAAACAATGAAAATGTGTGGCTTTTATTTTGAAATTCCGACAAGCCATCCAGCAAAGTTGAAGAAAAAAAATAGCTCGGTTGCAAATGACTTTGTTGATGTTTGCCTCGTTGTAAAATTGATGTTTGATTGATGTTGAAGGTTTCTCATAGTCATTCACATCGACGTCCCACTGGGGTGAGTTTTTCCTTGCCCGTATGTGGGCTTTGTACCGAGGATGTCGTTGTGGCTTGTGCAGCCCTTTGAGACACTTGTGATTTAGGGCTATATAAATAAACATTGATTGAGATTGATAGTTGTAATGGAAATGACTTTGTTGATGTTTTCCTCATTGTAAAATTGATGTAGTTGTAATTGAAAATAATGAAACAAAAACAATGAACATATGTGGTTTTATTTTGAAATTCCGACAAGCTATCCAGCAAAGTTGAAGAAAAAAAATAGCTCTGTTGCAAATTACTTTGTTGATGTTTTCCTCATTGTAAAATTGATGTACTTGTAATGGAAAATAATGAAAAAAAACCCAGTGAATATATGTGGTTTTATTTTGAAATTTCGACAAGCTATCCAGTAAACTTGAAGAAAAAAATAGCACGGTTGTAAATGATGTTTTCCTCATTGTAAAATTAATGTAGTTGTAATGGAAAATAATGAAACAAAAACAATGAAAATGTGTGGCTTTTATTTTGAAATTCCGACAAGCCGTCCAGCAAAGTTGAAGAAAAAAAAATAGCTAGGTTGCAAAATACTTTGTTGATGTTTTCCTCATTGTAAAATTGATGTAGTTGTAATGGAAAATAATGGATATATGTGGTTTTATTTTGAAATTCCGACAAGCCATCCAGCTAAGTTGAAGAAAAAAATAGCTCGGTTGTAAATGACTTTGTTGATGTTTTCCTCATTGTACAATTGATGCAGTTGAAATGGAAAATAATGAAACAAAAACAATGATAATGTGGGGCTTTTATTTTGAAATTCCGACAAGCCATCCAGCAAAGTTGAAGGAAAAAAATAGCTCGGTTGCAAATGACTTTGTTGATGTTTTCCTCATTGTAAAATTGATGTAATTTTAATGGGAAATAATGAAACAAAAACAATGAAAATGTTTGGCTTTTATTTTGAAATTCCGACAAGCCATCCAGCAAAGTTGAATAAAAAAAATACCGCAGTTGTAAATGACTTTGTTGATGTTTTCCTCGTTGTAAAATGTATGTAGTTGTAATGGAAAATAATTAAATAAAAACAATGAAAATGTGGCTTTTATTTTGAAATTCCGACAAGCCATCCAGCAAAGTTGAAGAACAAAATAACTCGGTTGCAAATGACTTTGTTGATGTTTTCCTCATTGTAAAATTGATGTAGTTGTAATGGAAAATAATAAAACAAAAACAATGAACATATGTGGTTTTATTTTGAAATTCCGACAAGCTATCCAGTAAAGTTGAAGAAAAAAATAGCTCGGTTGTAAATTATTTTGTTGATGTTTTCCTCATTGTAAAATTGATGCAGTTGAAATGGAAAATAATGAAACAAAAACAATGAACATATATGGTTTTATTTTGAAAATTCCGACAAGCTATTCAGTAAAGTTGAAGAAAAAAATAGCACGTTGTAAATGACGTTGTTGTTTTCCTCATTAAAAAATGAATGTAGTTGTAATGTAAAATAATGAAACAAAAACATCGAAAATGTGTGGCTTTTATTTTGTAATTCCGACAAGCTATACAGCAAAGTTGAAGAAAAAAAATAGCTCGGTTGCAAATGACTTTGTTGATGTTTTCCTAATTGTAAAATTAATGTAGTTGTAATGGAAAATAATGAAACAAAAACCATGAAAATGTGTGGCTTTTATTTTGAAATTCCGACAAGCCATCCAGCAAAGTTGAAGAAAAAAAAGAAGCTCTGTTGTAAATTATTTTGTTGATGTTTTTCCTCATTGTAAAATTTATGTAGTTGTAATGGAAAATAATGAAATAAAACAATGAAAATATGCGGCTTTTATTTTGAAATTCCGACAAGCCATCCAGCAAAGTTGAAGAAAAAAATAGCTCGGTTGTAAATTATATTGTTGATGTTTTTCCTCATTGTAAAATTGATGTAGTTGTAATGGAAAATAATGAAATAAAACAATGAAAATATGCGGCTTTTATTTTGAAATTCCGACAAGCCGTCCAGCAAAGTTGAAGGAAAAAAATAGCTCGGTTGCAAATGACTTTGTTGATGTTTTCCTCATTGTAAAATTGATGTAGTTGTAATGGAAAATAATGGGGGGGACAATGAATATATGTGGTTTTATTTTGAAATTCCGACAAGCCATCCAGCTAAGTTGAAGAAAAAAATAGCTCGGTTGTAAATGACTTTGTTGATGTTTTCCTCATTGTACAATTGATGCAGTTGAAATGGAAAATAATGAAACAAAAACAATGATAATGTGTGGCTTTTATTTTGAAATTCCGACAAGCCATCCAGCAAAGTTGAAGGAAAAAATAGCTCGGTTGCAAATGACTTTGTTGATGTTTTCCTCATTGTAAAATTGATGTAATTTTAATGGGAAATAATGAAACAAAAACAATGAAAATGTTTGGCTTTTATTTAGAAATTCCGACAAGCCATCCAGCAAAGTTGAAGAAAAAAATAGCTCGGTTGTAAATGACTTTGATGATGTTTTTCTCATTGTAAAATGTATGTAGTTGTAATGGAAAATAATTAAATAAAAACAATGAAAATGTGGCTTTTATTTTGAAATTCCGACAAGCCATCCAGCAAAGTTGAAGAACAAAATAACTCTGTTGCAAATGACTTTGTTGATGTTTTCCTCATTGTAAAATTGATGTAGTTGTAATGGAAAATAATGAAACAAAAACAATGATAATGTGTGGCTTTTATTTTGAAATTCAGACAAGCTACCCAGCAAAGTGTCGCAGCGGAAATTGAAGAAGGTGCAGCGGCGGGAAAACCTCAAGGTTCAAAGACAAGTGAACTCCGCAGTTTAATCGACGATAAAAGTTACTTTCGAAGTGTAATTCGAAGCGGTTCACGGTCTCTTAGTACCTGGATAATGAGGAAACAAGGTTGGTGATCAAATTTTGCGATATAAATGTATTTTTTGTCGTGTTTTATCGAGTGTACAATTCAATACCACATGTTAGTGTTGGGCGACATTTTGCACACTTGAGGGTGCTGTCGCACTAAATGGAAAAACACAAATGTCCACTGGAGTTAATGCTTTTTCTAACGAGATATTACAAAGTTTTCGGTGTATTTTTTTAGTCAGTTACACATTTCTTGAAAAAAAACATGGTTCTGACGAGGTATTACCAAGTTCTTATGTCAGAGTTAAATGTATGGAACAACAGCCCAGTTTTACAAAAACGCAAATGTTCACCGGAGTTGATGCTGATTCTAACAAGATATTACTAAGTCTTTGGTATAATTCTTTTGTCAGAATAAAATTTCTGAAAAAAAAAAAAAATGTCCGGTTGTTAAATACACAAATGTCCATTGCAGTTGACGCTGGTTCTAAGGAGGTATTACAAAGTTCTTTTGTCAGTTAATGTATGGAACAATAGCCTGGTTATACAAAAACACAAATGTCCACTGGAGTTGACGCTGTTTCTGACGAGATATTACCAGGTTTTTGGTATAATTATTTTGTCAAGTTACAAATTTCTTGAAAAAACATGGTTCTGACGAGGTATTACCAAGTTTTTATGTCAGAGTTAAATGAATGGAACAATAGCCCGGTTGTACAAAAACACAAATGTTCACTGGAGTTGATGCTGGTTCTAACAAGATATTACCAAGTTTTTGGTCTAATTATTTTGTCAGTTACAAATTTCTGGAAAAAACATGGTTCTGACGAGGTATTACCAAGTTCTTATGTCAGAGTTAAATGTATGGAACAATAGCCCAGTTTTACAAAGATGCAAATTTTCACTGGAGTTTTTGGTATAATTCTTTTGTCAAGAGTTAAATTTCGGACAAAAAAAAATGTCCGGTTGTTAAATACACAAATGTCCATTGCAGTTGACGCTGGTTCTAACGAGTTATTACCGAGTTCTTATGTCAGTTAATGTATGGAACAATAGCCTGGTTGTACAAAAACACAAATGTCCACTGGAGTTGACGCTGTTTCTAACGAGATATTACCAGGTTTTTGGTGTATTTTTTTGTCATTTACAAATGTTTTGAAAAAAACATGGTTCTGACGAGGTATTACCAAGTTTTTATGTCAGAGTTAAATGTATGGAACAATAGCCCGGTTTTACAAAAACGCAAATGTTCACCGGAGTTGATGCTGGTTCTAACAAGATATTACCAAGTTTTTGGTATAATTCTTTTGTCAAAGTTAAATTTCTTTAAGTCCCGTTGTTAAATACACAAATGTCCATTGCAGTTGACGCTGGTTCTAACGAGGTATTACAAAGTTCTTATGTCAGTTAATGTATGGAACAATAGCCTGGTTGTACAAAAACACAAATGTCCACTGGAGTTGACGCTGTTTCTAACGAGATATTACCAGGTTTTTGGTATAATTATTTTGTCAAGTTACAAATTTCTTGAAAAAACATGGTTCTGACGAGGTATTACCAAGTTTTTATGTCAGAGTTAAATGTATGGAACAATAGCCCGGTTTTACAAAAACACAAATGTTCACCGGAGTTGATGCTGGTTCTAACGAGATATTACCAAGTTTTTGGTCTAATTATTTTGTCAGTTACAAATTTCTGGAAAAAACATGGTTCTGACGAGGTATTACCAAGTTCTTATGTCAGAGTTAAATGTATGGAACAATAGCCCAGTTTTACAAAGATGCAAATTTTCACTGGAGTTTTTGGTATAATTCTTTTGTCGAGTTAAATTTCGGACAAAAAAAAATGTCCGGTTGTTAAATACACAAATGTCCATTGCAGTTGACACTGGTTCTAACGAGGTATTACCGAGTTCTTTTGTCAGTTAATGTATGGAACAATAGCCTGGTTATGCAAAAACACAAATGTCCACTGGAGTTGACGCTGTTTCTAACGAGATATTACCAGGTTTTTGGTGTATTTTTTTGTCATTTACAAATGTTTTGAAAAAAACATGGTTCTGACGAGGTATTACCAAGTTTTTATGTCAGAGTTAAATGTATGGAACAATAGCCCGGTTTTACAAAAACGCAAATGTTCACCGGAGTTGATGCTGGTTCTAACAAGATATTACCAAGTTTTTGGTATAATTCTTTTGTCAGAGTTAAATTTCTTTAAGTCCCGTTGTTAAATACACAAATGTCCATTGCAGTTGACGCTGGTTCTAACGAGGTATTACAAAGTTCTTTTGTCAGTTAATGTATGGAACAATAGCCTGGTTATACAAAAACACAAATGTCCACTGGAGTTGATGCTGTTTCTAACGAGATATTACCAGGTTTTTGGTGTATTTTTTTGTCATTTACAAATGTTTTAAAAAAACATGGTTCTGACAAGGTATTACCAAGTTCTTATGTCAGAGTTAAATGTATGGAACAATAGCCCGGTTTTACAAAAATGCAAATGTTCACCGGAGTTGATGCTGATTCTAACAAGATATTACAAAGTTTTTGGTATAATTCTTTTGTCAAAGTTACATTTCTTTAAAAAAAAAAAAGTCCGGTTGTTAAATACACAAATGTCCATTGCAGTTGACGCTGGTTCTAACGAGGTATTACAAAGTTCTTATGTCAGTTAATGTATGGAACAATAGCCTGGTTATACAAAAACACAAATGTCCACTGGAGTTGACGCTGTTTCTAAAGAGATATTACCAGGTTTTTGGTATAATTATTTTGTCAGTTACAAATTTCTGGAAAAAAAACATGGTTCTGACGAGGTATTACCAAGTTCTTATGTCAGAGTTAAATGTATGGAACAATAGCCCGGTTTTACAAAAACACAAATGTTCACCGGAGTTGATGCTGGTTCTAACAAGATATTACCAAGTTTTTGGTATAATTCTTTTGTCAGAGTTAAATTTCTTTAAGTCCCGTTGTTAAATACACAAATGTCCATTGCAGTTGACGCTGGTTCTAACGAGGTATTACCAAGTTCTTTTGTCAGTTAATGTATGGAACAATAGCCTGGTTATACAAAAACACAAATGTCCACTGGAGTTGATGCTGTTTCTAACGAGATATTACCAGGTTTTTGGTGTATTTTTTTGTCATTTACAAATGTTTTAAAAAAACATGGTTCTGACAAGGTATTACCAAGTTCTTATGTCAGAGTTAAATGTATGGAACAATAGCCCGGTTTTACAAAAATGCAAATGTTCACCGGAGTTGATGCTGATTCTAACAAGATATTACAAAGTTTTTGGTATAATTCTTTTGTCAAAGTTACATTTCTTTAAAAAAAAAAAAGTCCGGTTGTTAAATACACAAATGTCCATTGCAGTTGACGCTGGTTCTAACGAGGTATTACAAAGTTCTTATGTCAGTTAATGTATGGAACAATAGCCTGGTTATACAAAAACACAAATGTCCACTGGAGTTGACGCTGTTTCTAAAGAGATATTACCAGGTTTTTGGTATAATTATTTTGTCAGTTACAAATTTCTGGAAAAAAAACATGGTTCTGACGAGGTATTACCAAGTTCTTATGTCAGAGTTAAATGTATGGAACAATAGCCCGGTTTTACAAAAACACAAATGTTCACCGGAGTTGATGCTGGTTCTAACAAGATATTACCAAGTTTTTGGTATAATTCTTTTGTCAGAGTTAAATTTCTTTAAGTCCCGTTGTTAAATACACAAATGTCCATTGCAGTTGACGCTGGTTCTAACGAGGTATTACCAAGTTCTTTTGTCAGTTAATGTATGGAACAATAGCCTGGTTATACAAAAACACAAATGTCCACTGGAGTTGACGCTGTTTCTAAAGAGATATTACCAGGTTTTTGGTGTATTTTTTTGTCATTTACAAATGTTTTGAAAATAACATGGTTCTGACGAGGTATTACCAAGTTTTTATGTCAGAGTTAAATGAATGGAACAATAGCCCGGTTTTACAAAAATGCAAATGTTCACTGGAGTTGATGCTGATTCTAACAAGATATTACCAAGTTTTTGGTATAATTCTTTTGTCAGAGTTAAATTTCTTAAAAAAAAAAAATGTCCGGTTGTTAAATACACAAATGTCCATTGCAGTTGACGCTGGTTCTAACGAGGTATTATTAAGTTCTTATGTCAGTTAATGTATGGAACAATAGCCTGGTTATACAAAAACACAAATGTCCACTGGAGTTGATGCTGTTTCTAAAGAGATATTACCAGGTTTTTGGTGTATTTTTTTAGTCATTTACAAATGTTTTGAAAAAAACATGGTTCTGACGAGGTATTACCAAGTTCTTATGTCAGAGTTAAATGTATGGAACGGTTTTACAAAAAACGCAAATGTTCACTGGAGTTTTTGGTATAAATTTCTGGGGGGAAAAAGTCCGGTTGTCAAATACACAAATGTCCATTGCGGTTGACGCTGGTTCTAACGAGGTATTACCAAGTTTTTTGTCAGTTAATGTATGGAACAATAGCCTGGTTGTACAAACACAAATGTCCACTGGAGTTGACGCTGTTTCTAACGAGATATTACCAGGTTTTTGGTGTAATTATTTTGTCAGTTACAAATTTCTTGAAAAAAAACATGGTCCTGACGAGGTATTATCAAGTTCATACGTCAGTGTTAATGTGTAGAACAATAGCCCGGTTTTACAAAAACACAAATGTCCACTGGAGTTGACGCTGGTTCTATCAAGATATTACCAGGTTTTTGGTATAATTATTTAGTAATTTCTGAAAAATGTTTTACCCCGGTTGTTACATACACAAATGTCCGCCAGAGTTGACGCTGCTTCTAACGAGGTATTACCAAGTTATTTTGTCCGAGTTAAGAATTTATGGAAAAATAAATCACCTGGTTATACAACAACACAAATGTCCACTGGAGTTAATGCTTTTTCTAACGAGATATTACCAGGTTTTTGGTGTATTTTTTTAGTCAGTTACAAATTTCTTGGAAAAAAACATAGTTTTACAAAAACGCAAATGATGTTTATTACCAAGTTTTTGGTACAATTCTTTTGTCAGTTAAATTTCTGAAGAAAAAAAAAATGCCCGGTTGTTAAATACACAAATGTCCACTGGAGTTGACGCTGGTTCTAACGAGGTAACAAATGTCCACTGGAGTTGACGCTGGTTCTAACGAGGTATTACCTGGTATATTGCTTTTTGTAAGTTACAAATTCCTGGGAAAAAAATATGCTCGATTATTATAATCATTTGACAAAAGCTGTGTGCTCAGTTAGCATATTTTTGAGCTGCATTCAGTTGCTTTTAGCATCTTCAATGTGCAAAACTTTTGAGGCTCTCAGCATTCTTGTCTGATCATACAACATCACCCAAAGATGAGCCATGTTGTGTTTGCTATACTTGTATTGTTATTGTGCACACTCTCCTTTTGCCTTGAAAATACGTCACAGGAGACAAGTGCTAAAGTCTTGTGTGAGTTTCTGTGTCTTTGTCAGTGAGACTGGAAGCTACACGTTGCTGTCGACGTCAGGTGGCGGGTATGATGGTGGCAGCAGCTCCTCCCCGGCTGATGTGAAGGAGTTTGTGTCTGGCGTCTGGGATGCGTGGCATTCTGTTCCCCCTCCAGCTTCCTGCGAAGGGCCCGCCGTGGTGCCGTCAGCCTCGGACGTTCCTTCTGTGGACTCAAACTCCAGCGTGAAGGTTGGCCTCAAGTTATCAGCTTAATAGACAAAAAAATGGAAGTCAGTGAAGTCTTTTTTTGTGACTGTAAAGCAGGAAAATGTGACGATAACCATAGACCAGGGGTGAACATTACGCTGATCGCGACCTTCGGGTCGATGGTGGAGGGTGTGTCAGTCGATCGTCAGCCAGGCATTAAAAAAATAGACCTAAAAATTAGCGATCATCAATCTTCACCAAGACGTCACTTTCGTCACTTGATTGACATTCACGGCACCCGAGGGTCTTGTGAGATGACGCTGGCTGCTGCCAGATCGTTAAGAAAAAATGACCGACAGGAAGGCGAGAAACACTTTTTATTTCAACAGACTCTCGTGCCGTACCTGATGTCAAAACATGTAAATGTACAACAATTCTTCTCAACTAAAGAGGAGAAATATAACCTTAGAGGAAAAAATAATTTAAAACATTTATATGCACGTACAACACTTGGAACTTTTAGCATATCAGTATGTGGAATTAAATTATGGAATGGATTAAGTAAAGAAGTTAAAAATTGTACTGATATGATCCAGTTTAAGAGGTTGTTCAAAATAATAGTGCTTACAGAGTACAAAGAAGAAGAATTATGAGAAATACTTTCAACCTTATTGAAAATAAGATATTCTTCATCTCAGTATGTTAATAATGACTGAAATAATTAATTAATTACATATTACAAGACTGTTGTATACTATTTCATAAATGTTATTTTATTATATAAAAAGGTCAGTAAATGATTCTATATATTTGTAAACGCTTTGAAGTGGGAAAGGGGTAGGATTAAATAAGCTTTGCTTCTTCCTACTCCTTTTCGGGCATGATGTAAAATGAAATGATATGAAATTGTGTGATGTATTATGATGTAAGTGTGTTCATGTTCGAAATAAACTAAAGAAAGAAAAAGAAAAAAAACTCTATAGACCGACTGCACAGTTCCTGTCTTCACAATAAAAGCGCTGCTTCATCCTGCCTGCGCTAACAAAATAAGAGTCTCAGGAAGTCAGAGCGCGCACAAGCTAGCAAACTACGGAATTTGCCCCCAATGTATTTCTTGGAAAGTGTATAAAACGGAGTATGGAAACCGGACAAATAAGATGGCAAAAAGCAAGCACCGTATTTTTCGGATTATAAGTCGCAGTTTTTTTTAATAGTTTGGCCGGGGGTGCGACTTATACTCCGGAGCGACTTATGTGTGAAATTATTAACACATTACCGTAAAATATCAAATAATATTATTTATCTCATTCACAAAAGAGACGAAGCAAATGTTAGCAACCGTCACACACACGTCAGCGGTCGTCACACACACATCAACTAATAGAAATTATGCGGGGGCGGGTCATGGCACAAGTGCATTGTGGGTCATGATGGCGGTGTATTGTGAAAAAAAAGATGCTACATGCTACTACGTCCGTACCTAGGAAAATGGATCATTTCAACATTGGCGGTAACTTATAAAAACTGAGAAGGGCTGAACAAAACTGGCACCGAAAAGGAAATCATATACTGCAGATTACAAGCTGGACATAGTGAAATATGCAGCAGAGAAGGGCAATCGAGCAGCAGAAAGAAAGGACATACCAGAGGCGACACCGGGGAGGAAGAGTTCCTCGGATTTAGCGATTGGGAGTGACAGATTGTTTGGTAAACGTATAGCATGTTCTATATGTTATAGTTATTTGAATGACTCTTACCATAATATGTTACGTTAACATACCAGTTGGTTATTTATGCCTCATATAACGTACACTTATTCAGCCTGTTGTTCACTATTCTTTATTTATTTTAAATTGCCTTTCAAATGTCTATTTTTGGTGTTGGATTTTATCTTCTTTATTTATTTTAAATTGCCTTTCAAATGTCTATTTTTGGTGTTGGATTTTATCAAATAAATTTCCCCCAGTGCGACGGATATGTTTTTTTCCTTCATTATTTTCGGCCAGTGCGACGTATACTCCGGAGCGACTTATAGTCCGAAAAATACGGCACTTTCATGTGGTATTGGACAGAAAGGAGGACTTTTTTTTCTCCTCCATTTGAAAATGTGGACGTTATCATCACTACTGTCTGATTCCAATCAATGCAAGTCATTTTCTCCGTCATCTTTGTTGTAGCGTGCAAGGACGGGAATGGAAGAAGTGTCAAAAGATGGAGCTGTCGACGTCGCCACGGACCAAAAAGGCGGACGCGCGCAAATTTTCAGGACTTATGCAGATTCCAAATACAGATCGGCAGGTACCAGAAGGTAAGAAAAGTTGCTTTTGTATAATATTGCGAAACAAAACGCCAGATAATGTCTTACCTTATTCACACCATAATGATACTCGTATGTTGAAGCACAGTACAATCCATCATGCGGTGCGGCTTCATAGCTTACCAAAGTCCTACTAAAACATTTTGATGGATTTTTGAGCGCCGTGTGTAATGTTCTATATTTTCAATGGAACATATAAAGTGTTGGTGTTATTTACTTCAGCCACAGTCTTACATGTATCTCTTATGTGTGACTGCCATCATATTGTAGTCTACACAAATCTCTTATGTGTGACTGCCATCTTCTGGTCACACTTATCATTTCACCATGTACCAAATAAAATAGCTTCGAGATCGGTAAGCACAACCAAAATTATTCTGTATATTAGATCAGGCGCACTGTGTTATAAGGCGCACTGTCGAGTTTTGAGAAAATGAAAGGATTTTAAGTGCGCCTTATAGTCCGAAAAATACGGTAAGTGCTCGAAAAAGAAGGTAGAGACACTAGTATTATTTTTTGCGTCCTCTTCTGATGTTGTCCTCAGATGCTTGAGGAAAAGCTAGAAGCGCTTGAGGAAACTCAGACTATGGTATCTATCAAGTGTGCATCAATTACAAAGATGCCATGTTTATCGTGTCACTGTCATGGTTTGTGCTTTTTTTTGTTTGTTTCTGTTTCCATTCTGCCTCGGGGTCCGCTCGCTCGCTATCTGATAACGCACAAGAGCGCCTTTTCATTTTTCAATGTGAACGAGTGAAGTTCTGCTAATTGGATTGGTCGTACCTTCTGCTCTTTGAGGGTCCCCCTTGCTTCGCAACTCATCGGACCCATCGCTGGAGGTGCTGTCGTCCTCTGACACGTCTACGACAAAAGACGATTGCGCAACATTACAATTGTCATAAAGCGTGGTCACATGGTTGTACAGATTGTGAACGTGGAGCAAACCTTCTTCCACGTTGTGCAAGTTTCCCATTGACATCTGCAAGAGGGAGGGAAGAGTTACAGTATGAAACGATGCTGTAACGTCCACGCGATGACCTCGTGTCTCAATTCGCGCACTTCTGTACGAACTTCGCTCTTTGAATGCATTATGTGTTGACACTTAAGCAGTGTACTGTAGTGGACACTTAGCTCCCTTAAAACTCTAAATTTTCCTTAAAAATTGCTCTTAAAAACCCATGAACAAAACTCGGAAAGCAGATACTCTACTGATGTTTTATTTGTTTTATACTGCACAAAATACCTGATGGCAGTAAAACAGATACTCATAGAGCTCATTGTCAAATTACATTGTAACTAATAGTAACTATAAAATGCAATTTTGGTGCGTGTGCTGAAGCCGAGCTGAAACGCAGTTAGCTCGCAGGCAAAATATATGGCGCTTCAGTATGTATCTGCTACACAAGCTAGCTAATGCTAATACTGGCATGCCAACAAGTGAGTGTGGAGCACTGAAATATGTTGTGGAGGGGGGTGTGGCCTGCGGGCCTGCCGCGGAACGGGGTGTGCCAGGACCGACCTCGAAGACAGCGACAGCTGCGTAGATGGCCCAGGTGGGCCTTGTTATCTAATCACCTGTCGCCTTTATTAGCATCAGCCGGGAGGAGAGACGTGGTTGGAGCTGGAGTGAGAGCTAGCGAGAGACAGACACGGAAAGACAGTTGCTGGAAAGCAACCTGCTGCACTAATTTTTAAAAATAAAACAGTGTTGTAACCCTGATCCGGGCTCTCATGGCGGTGTTTGGTGGTCTGAGGAACCCACTGGAGGGCAACCACCACAATTTGGCGCCCGAACAAGCCGGACCACCTGAGGTGATGGAAGCCGACCCCCTGGCAGCAGTGACGAACATTCTCGCAGAGGTGACAGCGGCCAGCCATCGACAGCTGGAGGCGGTCCGCCACCAAGTGGCCCAGCAGAGCCACATCCTGCAGGCGCTGGCTGACCGGGTGGGAGCGGCACGGCCAACATCAGCGGCCGTCTCCATACAGCGCATGGGGGAAAAGGAGGACCCCCATGCCTTCATAGACATTTTTGTGGCCAGGGCGGAGGCATGCGCGTGGCCAAAGAAAGAGTAGGGAGTGCGACTCCTGCCGCTGCTGGCGGGGGAGGCGCAGCGAGCGGCGCTCAGTCTACCGGCGGCCTCCCGGGTGCACTTCCCGGACCAGAGGGGGGCGGTGCTGGACCGGACCGGTTGCACCGCCAAGGACCACCGGCGCCGGTTCCGGGCGCTGCGTCTGGGGACGGAGGACCGCCCGTTCGTGCTTGGTCAGCAGCTCCGAAAGGCGGCGACGCGCTGACTGCAGCCAGGTGAAGGCAACGTCCAGGTGATGGAGCTGCTGGTCCTGGAGCAGTTCCTGGAGGCGATCCCAGCGCGGACGGCGGCCTGGGTCCGCTACCACCGGCCCCGAGACCTGGACGCAGCGGTGACGCTAGCAGAGGACCACCTGGCGGTGCACCGTGAGGCAGCCGAGCGCCCAGCACTAACACCGCGCGGGCCGAGCGCGCAGCAGTAGGAGGTGGCGCCGCGCACTTGACTATGTCTGCTTTGTGCCCACAGAACCCAACATGCCCAGCACCAGCACAGCGCAGAGGGAGGAGGCGGCGCCACGCAAAGGACTCTTTTATTTGTGCTTCCTCGCAGGTCCCGGCTGCTGCGAATATGATGCTTCCCACGCAGACGGCCCCTCAAACGTCTGAGCAGGCGTGTTGGAGGCATGGGAAGTACAATATTTGGGGTACCACTTGGGGGGAGGGCAGGTGCGCCCGCATGTAGATAAAACAGCGGCAATTGCGGCCTGCCCAAACCCCAAGACGAAAAAAGAGGTGAGGCAGTTTTTGGGTCTGGCAGGTTACTACCGGAGGTTTATCCCCCGGTTCGTGGACCTGACCAGCCCACTAACTGACCTCGCCCGAAAGGGTGCTCCAGATCTGGTCGAGTGGACGGAGCAATGCCCAGCAGGCGTTTGAGAGGGTTAAGAAGGCCCTCTGCGAGGAGCCGGTCCTGCACATGCCTAAGTTTTCTCTCCAATTTTCTCTGCAGGCTGACGTGTCGGGCAGAGGGCTGGGAGCTGTTTTGTCCCAGCAGGTGGGGGGCGTCGACCGCCCCATCCTGTACACCAGCCGGAAGCTCTCCGAGCGAGAGGCGAGGTACAACACCGGTGGGCGGTCGGTGCCATCCGCTACTACCTCCTGGGGCGCTCACTCAGCCTCTGCTCGGACCACAAGCCCCTCCAGTGGCTCCACCGCATGAAGGATGCCAATGCGTGGATCACCCGTTGGTATCTAGTTTTACACCCATTCAATTTCAGAGTGATCAACAGACCGGGGGCGTAGATGGCCGTGGCTGACTTCCTCTCCCGCTCCCAAACGGCTTCCCGGCCTGAGTCTGGCTGTGGAGGTATGTGGAGGGGGCGTGGCCTGCGGGCTTTCCGCGGAACGGGGTGTGCCATGACCAGCCTCGAAGACAGAAACAGGTTACGTACCTGAAGGACGGAAAGACAGTTGCTGGAATGCAACTCGCTGCACTAATTTATAAAAATAAAACGGTGTTGTAAGCCTGATCCGGGCTCTCGTGGCGGTGTTTGGTGGTCTGAGGAACCCACTGGAGGGCAACCTCCACAATTTGGCGCCCAAACAAGCCGGGCCACCTGAGGTGATGGAAGCCGACCCCCTGGCAGCAGTGACAAACATTCTCGCAGAGGTGACAGCGGACAGCCCTCGACAGCTGGAGGCGGTCCGCCAACAAGTGGCCCAGCAGAGCCACGTCCTGCAGGCGCTGGCTGACCAGATGGGAGCGGCACGGCCAACATCAGCGGCCGTCTCCATACAGCGCATGGGGGGAAAAGGAGGACCCCCATGCCTTCATAGACATTTTTGTGGCCAGGGCGGAGGCGTGCGTGTGGCCAAAGGAAGAGTAGGGAGTGCGACTCTTGCCGCTGCTGGCGGCGCTCAGTCTACTGGCGGCCTCCCGCGTGCACTTCCCGGACCTAAGGAGGGCGGTGCTGGACCGGACCGGTTGCACCGTCGAGGACCACCGTCGCCGGTTCCGGGCGCTGCGTCTGGGGACGGAGGACCGCCCGTTCGTGCTTGGTCAGCATCTCCGAAAGGCGGCGACGCGCTGGCTGCAGCCGGGTAAAGGCCACGTCTAGGTGATGGAGCGGCTGGTCCTGGAGCAGTTCCTGGAGGCTATCCCAGCGCGGACGGCGGCCTGGGTCCGCTACCACCGGCCCTGAGACCTGGACGCAGTGGTGACGCTAGCAGAGGACCACCTGGCGGTGCACCGTGAGGCAGCCGAGCGCCCAGCACCAACACCGCACGGGTCGAGCGCGCAGCGGTAGGAAGTGGCGCCGCGCACTTGACTATGTCTGCTTTGTGCCCACAGGACCCAACGTGCCCAGCACCAGCACCGCGCAGAGCCAGCGTGCAGAGGAAGGAGGCGGCGCCGCGCAAAGGACTCTTATTTGTGCTTCCTCGCAGGTCCCGGCTGCTGCGAATACGATGCTTCCCGCGCAGACGGCCCCTCAAACGTCTGAGCAGGCATGCTGGAGGCATGGGAAGTTCAGTATTTGGGGTACCACTTGGGGGGAGGGCAGGTGTGCCCGCATGTAGATAAAACAGCGGCAATTGCGGCCTGCCCAAACCCCAAGACGAAAAAAGAGGTGAGGCAGTTTTTGGGTCTGGCAGGTTACTACCGGAGGTTTATCTCCCGGTTCGTGGACCTGACCAGCCCACAAACTGACCTCGCCCGAAAGGGTGCTCCAGATCTGGTCCAGAGGACAGAGCAGTGCCAGCAAGCGTTTGAGAGGGTTAAGAAGGCCCTCTGCGAGGAGCCGGTCCTGCACATGCCTAATTTTTCTCTCCAATTTTGTCTGCAGGCTGACGCGTCGGGCAGAGGGCTGGGAGCTGTTTTGTCCCAGCAGGTGGGGGGCTTCGACCGCCCCATCCTGTACACAAGCCAGAAGCTCTCTGATAGGGAGGCGAGGTACAACACCGGTGGGCGGTCGGTGCCCTCCAGTACTACCTCCTGGGGTGCTCATTCAGCCTCTGCTCGGACCACAAGCCCCTCCAGTGGCTCCACCGCATGAAGGATGCCAATGCGTGGATCACCCGTTGTTATCTAGCTTTACACCCATACAATTTCAGAGTGATCAACAGACCGGGGGCACAGATGGCAGTGGCTGACTTCCTCTCCCGCTCCCACACGGCTTCCCGGCCTGAGTCTGGCTATGGAGGTATGTGGAGGGGGGAGTGGCCTGCGGGCCTTCCGCGGAACGGGGTGTGCCATGACCAGCCTCGAAGACAGCGACAGGTTACGCACCTGAAGGACGGAAAGACAGTTGCTGGAATGCAACCCGCTGCACAAATTTATAAAAATAAAACGGTGTTGTTACCCTGATCCGGGCTCTCGTGGTGGTGTTTGGTGGTCTGAGGAACCCACTGGAGGGCAACCTCCACAATTTGTTGCCAGAACAAGCTGGACCAACAGAGGTGATGGAAGCCGACCCCCTGGCAGCAGTGACGAACATTCTCGCAGAGGTGACAGCGGCCAGCCCTCGACAGCTGGAGGCGGTCCGCCATCAAGTGGCCCAACAGAGCCACATCCTGCAGGCGCTGGCTGACCGGGTGGGAGCGGCACGGCCAACATCAGCGGCCGTCTCCATACAGCGCATGGGGGAAAGGAGGACCCCCATTCCTTCATAGACATTTTTGTGGCCAGGGCGGAGGCATGCGCGTGGCCAAAGGAAGAGTAGGGAGTGCGACTCCTGCCGCTGCTGGCGGAGGAGGCGCAGCGAGCGGCGCTCAGTCTACCGGCGGCCTCCGGCGTGCACTTCCCGGACCTGAGGGGGGCGGTGCTGGACCGGACCGGTTGCACCGCCGAGGACCACCGGCGCTGGTTCCGGGCGCTGCGTCTGGGGACGGAGGACCGCCCGTTCGTGCTTGGTCAGCAGCTCCGAAAGGCGGCGACGCGCTGACTGCAGCCAGGTGAAGGCAACGTCCAGGTGATGGAGCTGCTGGTCCTGGAGCAGCTGGCGGAGGAGGCGCAGCGAGCGGCGCTCAGTCTACCGGCGGCCTCCCGGGTGCACTTCCCGGACCTGAGGGGGGCGGTGCTGGACCGGACCGGTTGCACCGCCGAGGACCACCGGCGCCGGTTCCGGGCGCTGCGTCTGGGGACGGAGGACCGCCCGTTCGTGCTTGGTCAGCAGCTCCGAAAGGCGGCGACGCGCTGACTGCAGCCAGGTGAAGGCAACGTGATGGAGCTGCTGGTCCTGGAGCAGTTCCTGGAGGCGATCCCAGCGCGGACGGCGGCCTGGGTCCGCTACCACCGGCCCCGAGACCTGGACGCAGCGGTGACGCTAGCAGAGGACCACCTGGCGGTGCACCGTGAGGCAGCCGAGCGCCCAGCACCAACACCGCGCGGGCCGAGGCGCAGCAGTAGGAGGCGCACTTAACTATGTCTGCTTTGTGCCCACAGAACCCAACGTGCCCAGCACCAACACCGCGCACAGGGAGGAGGCGGCACCACGCAAAGTACTCTTTTATTTGTGCTTCCTCGCAGGTCCCGGCTGCTGCGAATATGATGCTTCCCGCGCAGACGGCCCCTCAAACGTCTGACGTGTTGGAGGCATGGGAAGTGCAGTATTTGGGGTACCACTTGGGGGTAGGGCAGGTGCGCCCGCGTGTAGATAAAACAGCGGCAATTGCAGCCTGCCCAAACCCCAAGACGAAAAAAGAGGTGAGGCAGTTTTTGGGTCTGGCAGGTTACTACCGGAGGTTTATCTCCCGGTTCGTGGTCGACCGCCCCATCCTGTACACCAGCCGGAAGCTCTTTGAGCGGGAGGCGAGGTACAACACCGGTGGGTGGTCGGTGCCCTTCCGGTACTACCTCCTGGGGCGCTCATTTAGCCTCTGCTCGGACCACAAGCCCCTCCAGTGGCTCCACCGCATGAAGGATGCCAATGTGTGGATCACCCGTTGGTATCTAGCTTTACACCCATACAATTTCAGAGTGATCAACAGACCGGGGGCGCAGATGGCAGTGGCTGACTTCCTCTCCCGCTCCCACACGGCTTCCCGGCCTGAGTCTGGCTATGTAGGTATGTGGAGGGGGACATGGCCTGCGGGCCTTCCGCGGAACGGGGTGTGCCATGACCAGCCTCTAAGACAGCGACAGGTTACGCACCTGAAGGACGGAAAGACAGTTGCTGGAATGCAACCCGCTGCACAAATTTATAATAAATAAAACGGTGTTGGAACCCTGATCCGGGCTCTCGTGGCGGTGTTTGGTGGTCTGAGGAACCCACTGGAGGGCAACCTCCACAATTTGGTGCCCGAACAAGCTGGACCAACAGAGGTGATGGAAGCCGACCCCCTGGCAGCAGTGACGAACATTCTCGCAGAGGTGACAGCGGCCAGCCCTCGACAGCTGGAGGCGGTCCGCCATCAAGTGGCCCAACAGAGCCACATCCTGCAGACGCTGCCTGACCGGGTGGGAGCGGCACGGCCAACATCAGCGGCCGTCTCCATACAGCGCATGGGGGAAAAGGAGGACCCCCATTCCTTCATAGACATTTTTGTGGCCAGGGCGGAGGCATGCGCGTGGCCAAAGAAAGAGTAGGGAGTGCGACTCCTGCCGCTGCTGGCGGAGGAGGCGCAGCGAGCGGCGCTCAGTCTACCGGCGGCCTCACGCGTGCACTTCCCGGACGTGAGGGGGGCGGTGCTGGACCGGACCGGTTGCACCGCTGAGGACCACCGGCGCCAGTTCCGGGCGCTGCGTCTGGGGACGGAGGACCGCCCGTTCGTGCTTGGTCAGCAGCTCCGAAAGGCGGCGACGCACTGACTGCAGCCAGGTGAAGGCAACGTCCAGGTGATGGAGCTGCTGGTCCTGGAGCAGTTCCTGGAGGCGATCCCAGCGCGGACGGCGGCCTGGGTCCGCTACCACTGGCCCCGAGACCTGGACGCAGCGGTGACGCAAGCAGAGGACCACCTGGCGGTGCACCGTGAGGCAGCCGAGCGCCCAGCACCAACACCGCGCGGGCCGAGCGCGCAGCAGTAGGAGATGGCGCCGCGCACTTGACGACTCTTTTATTTGTGCTTCCTCGCAGGTCCCGGCTGTTGCGAATATGATGCTTCCCGCGCAGACGGCCCCTCAAACGTCTGAGCAGGCGTGTTGGAGGCATGGGAAGTACATTATTTGGGGTACCACTTGGGGGGAGGGCAGGTGTGCCCGCATGTAGATAAAACAGCGGCAATTGCGGCCTGCCCAAACCCCAAGACGAAAAAAGAGGTGAGGCAGTTTTTGGGTCTGGCAGGTTACTACCGGAGGTTGATCTCCCGGTTCGTGGACCTGACCAGCCCACAAACTGACCTCGCCCGAAAGGGTGCTCCAGATCTGGTCCAGTGGACGGAGCAGTGCCAGCAGGTGTTTGAGAGGGTTAAGAAGGCCCTCTGCGAGGAGCCGGTCCTGCACATGCCTAATTTTTCTCTCCAGTTTTGTCTGCAGGCTGACTCGTCGGGCAGAGGGCTGGGAGCTGTTTTGTCCCAGCAGGTGGGGGGCTTCGACCGCCCCATCCTGTACACAAGCCGGAAGCTCTCCGAGCGGGAGGCGAGGTACAACACCGGTGGGTGGTCGGTGCCCTTCCGGTACTACCTCCTGGGGCGCTCATTTAGCCTCTGCTCGGACCACAAGCCCCTCCAGTGGCTCCACCGCATGAAGGATGCCAATGCGTGGATCACCCATTGGTATCTAGCTTTACACCTATACAATTTCAGAGTGATCAACAGACCGGGGGCGCAGATGGCCGTGGCTGACTTCCTCTCCCGCTCCCACACGACTTCCCTGCCTCCGTCTGGCTGTGGAGGTATGTGGAGGGTGGCGTGGCCTGCGCGCCTTCCGCGGAAAGGGGTGTGCCATGACCAGCCTCGAAGACAGCG
This sequence comes from Nerophis lumbriciformis, assembly GCF_033978685.3. NCBI lineage: Eukaryota > Metazoa > Chordata > Actinopteri > Syngnathiformes > Syngnathidae > Nerophis > Nerophis lumbriciformis. The sequence goes on from NC_084568.2 coordinate 611,143, forward strand.
ACAGGTTACGCACCTGAAAGACAGTTGCTGGACTGCAACCATCCATCCATCCATCCCGCTGCACTAATTTATCAAAATAAAACGGTGTTGTAACCCTGATCCGGGCTCTCGTGGCGGTGTTTGGTGGTCTGAGGAACCCACTGGAGGGCAACCTCCACAATTTGGCGCCCCAACAAGCCGGACCACTTGAGGTGATGGAAGCCGACCCCCTGGCAGTAGTGACGAACATTCTCGCAGAGGTGACAGCGGACAGCCCTCGACAGCTGGAGGCGGTCCGCCAACAAGTGGCCCAGCAGAGCCACATCCTGCAGGCGCTGGCTGACCGGGTGGGAGCGGCACGGCCAACATCAGCGACCGTCTCCATACAGCGCATGGGGGTAAGGAGGACCCCCATGCCTTCATAGACATTTTTGTGGCCAGGGCGGAGGCATGCGCGTGGCCAAAGGAAGAGTAGGGAGTGCGACTCCTGCCGCTGCTGGCGGAGGAAGCGCAGCGAGCGGCGCTCAGTCTCCCGGCGCTCAGTCTCCCGGCGGCCTCCCGGGTGCACTTCCTGGACCTGAGGGGGGCGGTGCTGGACCGGACCGGTTGCACCGCCGAGGACCACCGGCGCCGGTTCCGGGCGCTGCGTCTGGGGACGGAGGACCGCCCGTTCGTGCTTGGTCAGCAGCTCTGAAAGGCGGCGACGCGCTGACTGCAGCCAGGTGAAGGCAACGTCCAGGTGATGGAGCTGCTGGTCCTGGAGCAGTTCCTGGAGGCAATCCCAGCGCGGACGGCGGCCTGGGTCCGCTACCACCGGCCCCGAGACCTGGACGCAGCGGTGACGCTAGCAGAGGACCACCTGGCGGTGCACCGTGAGGCAGCCGAGCGCCCAGCACCAACACCGCGCGGGCCGGGCGCGCAGCAGTAGGAGGTGGCGCCGCGCACTTGACTATGTCTGCTTTGTGCCCACAGAACCCAATGTGCCCAGCACCAACACCGCGCACAGGGAGGAGGCGGCGCCACGCAAAGGACTCTTTTATTTGTGCTTCCTCGCAGGTCCCGGCTGCTGCGAATATGATGCTTCCCGCGCAGACGGCCCCTCAAACGTCTGAGCAGGCGTGTTGGAGGCATGGGAAGTACAGTATTTGGGGTACCACTTGGGTGGAGGGCAGGTGCGCCCGCATGTAGATAAACAGCGGCAATTGCGGCCTGCCCAAACCCCAAGACGAAAAAAGAGGTGAGGCAGTTTTTTGGTCTGGCAGGTTACTACCGGAGGTTTAGCCCCCGGTCCGTGGACCTGACCAGTCCAGTAACTGACCTCGCCCGATAGGGTGCTCCAGATCTGGTCCAGTGGACGGAGCAGTGCCATCAGGCGTTTGAGAGGGTTAAGAAGGCCCTCTGCGAGGAGCCGGTCCTGCACATGCCTAATTTTTCTCTCCAGTTTTGTCTGCAGGCTGACGCGTCGGCCAGAGGGCTGGGAGCTGTTTTGTCCCAGCAGGTGGGGGGAGTCGACCGCCCCATCCTGTACACCAGCCGGAAGCTCTCCGAGCGGGAGGAGAGGTACAACACCGGTGGGCGGTCGGTGTCCTCCGGTACTACCTCCTCATTCAGCCTCTGCTCGGACCACAAGCCCCTCCAGTGGCTCCACCCCATGAAGTATGCCAATGCGTGGATCACCCGTTGGTATCTAGCTTTACACCCATACAATTTCAGAGTGATCAACAGACCGGGGGCGCAGGTGGCCGTGGCTGACTTCCTCTCCCGCTCCCACATGGCTTCCCGGCCTGAGTCTGGCTGTGGAGGTATGTGGAGGGTGGTCTGAGGAACCCACTGGAGGGCAACCTCCACATATGTGTACTGAAGTCTGGCATGCTAACATTAGCCTGCATTCGCCTGTCAATAGTTGGCATGCCTAAGGCAAAGGTCTTCAACAGGGGGTCCGTGAACCAAGGAGGGTCTGCAGAGGTACTGCAGGGGGATCATGAAATCTTTCCACTGGTGACTAGACCTTTTAAAAAAATGTTTTATATTCCCTCCGCAGATGTTTTACAACATTCTAAAGTCTTTAAATACACATGAATATTGATCCAATGCATGTTAGCATTCAACATAGCTCGCATTTAGCACTTTAGTTGCCAGGTAGCGATTACCATGCTAGTTGCCAGGTAGTGTTTAGCACACTAGTTGCCATCTAGAAATTAGCATGCTAGTTGACAGCTAGCGATTAGCGCGCTAGTTGCCAGCTGGCTATTAGCGACACTATACGGTATTTGAATATCTTAGTATTGTTGTACTATAACAAGGTACCTTTATATTTTATACAATATATTCAAGTAGGAGGCTTCATCAGTTTGGGGGGTCCTTGGCCTAACTTTAAAGACCCTACCCTAAGGTTTATACCAGCAAAATTACATAAAAAAGCAATAGTATTTTTGTTAGTAAAAAGATGAGGGATCATCATCACACTTCAACAACTCGGTCATGAAAATGCTACCTCTCTGCTAGATCAGCTTTACAAATAATATTATGTTCCTAATTACTTTACCTTGTATAAATAGAGCTGAAATATGCAAACTCGTGTAAATGACCAAGTCAGGATGTTGGTGTGTTGCTAAATGTTTATATGCATTACCCAGAATTCTTAGTTAGCATTGTAGACAGGAAGAGGAAGTAGGTCTGGGACATGCGGGAGGATGGCAATTTTGCCGTTTTAGGAATAAATACTTGATACTTTTGTTGCATGTTGTTGTTCCTGATTTGTCTACTCAAGAAACAAACATCATTTTTGATTAGACAGTTGATGTGCGCCTTGGGAGTGTCGCTCAGAGACGAATTTGATTGGCCAAAATGTGCGGGAGTCGGGACAAAGTAGCGAGGAAGCGCATAATTCGCAGGGATTGTTTGACTTTGCGTGAATTCCTGGAGGAAGTGAATAGTCGCCATCCTGTGCGCAGAGAGGAAGGGTTGGTTGTAACTCACAATGAAAAATGAGAAAGTGTTGCCATCGTCATTTCAGGTAATGGATTTTGGCCACTACACAAAATGCACAAGTGTTGGAAGTATTGCATTTGAGCCTTATACACACATGCTTTTTAGACCTGTGGTATATGATCAGAACATTTGGCACTTTTCAGTGTGATATCCTCCTAAAAACTGTCCTCTGCAATTGACATTTACACAGCACAGACCAAACGTTTGGACACACCTTCTCAATCAATGTGTTTTCTTTATTTTCATGACTATTTACATTGTAGATTGTCACTGAAGGCATCACAACTATGAATGAACACATGTGGAGTAATGTACTTAACAAAAAAGGTGAAAACATGTTTTATATTCTGGTTTCTTCAAAATAGCCACACTTTGCTCTGATTACTGCTTTGCACACTCTTGGTATTCTCTCCATGAGCTTCAAGATGTAGTCACCTGAAATGGTTTTCACTTCACAGGTGTTCTTGAAGCTCATTGAGAGAATTTTGAAGAAAGTAGAATATCATATATTTATGTATTTATTTGACAGGGACAGTACAATTAAACATTCCTACCCATTGGTAACCGATGTCAAAGTACCTAAGACTTCTAGCCACAGGCTAATTTGCAACCCTCCTCCCTGGTTAGGCTTTTAAAGAAAAGTTGAGAAAAGTGTAAAACATACAAAACGATTAAGACAAGTACAAAATAAAAACACATTTCAAATAATTGGCCCCATTTGTCCATACTACACCCAGTTTTAGTGCTCACACTTCTGATTTTCCTTAAGCCACTTTTTCAGTTTTGTGGAGAAAAGTTTAATGTCTGACTGTGACTTTAACTCCAGTGGCAAAGAGTTCTACAGATGTGAGGCCTTCACTGAGAACGCAGACTGACCCAGAGTGGTCCGGCACCTTTTCACTCTACAGCTCCCACTGACTGCAGCTGGAGTCTGCACACCTTCACTTCTGTATCTTTGTATTTCTTGACACATCAAATCAGGGGCTAATCCATTAAGAATAGTTTTTAAATATGAGAAATTTATAAAATTATCAAAACTCATCATGTTCTATTTGTGGTTAATATGGCAGTGATGATGCTTCATTGGTTTTTGGTCAAGACATGTTTTCAATTATTTCACCTTTTTCTGTTAAGAACATAACTCCACATGTGTTCATTCATAGGTTTGATGTGACAATCTATAATGTAAATAGTCATGAAAATAAAGAAAACGCTTTGAATGAGAAGGTGTGTCCAAACTTCTGGCCTGTACTGTATGTTGCATATTTATTTTTCTAACCCGATAAAAGAAATTGAGCAAAAACAAATGTCAGCTGCAGATGATGCTGGTTCTCAGGAAAATATTTTAGGTGAGTAATATGATTTTTTTTGTAAACATATCAAACTTGACCTTAGATTTACTGTTTTTCCATTGCTGCGTGCTCAGTGTCTTCTGCAGAGCGGCACCCATCTTGGCGGACTTGAACAACTCCCAACGACTCTTCATGGTCCTCCGGAAGATCTCGTGCACCTCGTTTTTGTCCTTGTTGACTTCAATATAGCTGCGGCTGTACCTGTGCCGGTGCTGGTGTCCGGAAAAAAGGGGATCAGGACGTTGGGCGTGTGCGTACATTATGCATATGACACAATACCTGTTTTCTGCCCTTGTACAAGTGCTTCTGCAGGAGATGGTGACTGTGGTCCTCCGCGTCCTTGGCACCGTCCATGGTCAGCTTCTGCATTTCCAAGCTCACATATGGCTCCGGTTCTCTTTTCCTGGGGTAAACAAATGGTAAGACACAGCTCTCAGTATGTTGAAGTCTAGTTCTGTACTACTGCAAACTACAGGAATAAGTATTTAGAGATGAATACCCATCTGGCAATGTCATTCTTAAAATAAACCTAGTGGTAACTCTTTTTTTTCTACCTTTTTTCCCTTAATAGAGAGTTTAATTCATTTAGCGTGTATGCCTACTGGGCTATAAGCCACTACTTTTTTCCCACGTTTTGACCCCTAAGGCTTATAAAAATGGTGCGGGCAAATTATGAATTTATTTTCCATTAACGCCCATAATGTTTTGTATTCAACAAATACTTTGCATAGAACACAGACAGAAGAGACTGTAAAGCTATGGTGCCATCTTTTGGACAAGTTTGCTCACTACAGGTGCTGCGGGTTGTAAATGTACTTCCTGTTCCGTTCCTTGAACCGGACTCTTCAGTCATCAATCCAAGCAACGTTTGTAAGTTTTACAATATGACTAAAACAATTTATACTTACTAAACCGACTAGTGTTTTCAAGCATATTTGTACGTGCTATCGTAATGTAATCAAGCTAGCCTCGTTAGCATTAGCGAATATGTTAAGGCGCTTACAAGTGTCTGTGTTAGTATTAATAACTTACGATGGCATTCTTTTAGTGTTGTTTCAGTGTCATAAATCCACCAAAACGTCACCGTGGAGTTATTGAGTCTGTTTAGCTGATTGGAGAGCTAGCTTCTGCAGCTAGTGGGTTTTACTGCCACGTGACAAGCACCGTTTGGAAACAATTAAGGTATGCAAATAAATATTTATAAAATATTTTGTACCGATATATATATCTGCAGCTTAAAGTCCGGTGTGGCTAGTATATGTAAACACTTTTTTCTTCCTAAAATTTGGTGGGTGTGGCCTAAATACCGGTGCGCTACCGTATTTTTCGGAGTATAAGTCGCACCGGCCAGAAATGCATAATAAAGAAGGGAAAAAACATATATAAGTTGCACTGGAGTATAAGTCGCATTTTTTGGGGAAATTTATTTGATAAAACCAAACACCAAGAATAGACTATTGAAAGGCAATTTAAAATAAATAAAGAATAGTGAACAACAGGCTGAATAAGTGTACGTTATATGAGGCATAAATAACCAACTGGTATGTTAACGTAACATATTATGGTAAGAGTCATTCAAATAACTATAACATATAGAACATGCTATACAATCTGTCACTCCTAATCGCTAAATCCCATGAAATCTTATACGTCTAGTCTCTTACGTCAATGAGATAAATAAGATAAATAATATTATTTGATAATTAACGGTAATGTGTTAATAATTTCACACATAAGTCGCTCCTGAGTATAAGTCGCACCCCCGGCCAAACTATGAAAAACTTATAGCCCAGAAAATAGGATGTGTGCAGAATACCTCCTGTTCCGTTCCTTTAACCGGCTTCTTCATTCATCACTCCAAGCAAGGTTTGTAAGTTTTACAATATAAATAAAACAATTTTTACTTACTAAACCGTCCCATGTGTGACGTATGTAGGAGTGTTTTCAAACATATTTGTACGTGCTATCGTAATGTAATCAAGCTAGCGTCGTTACCAATAGCGAATGTGCTAACACGTTTACAAGTGTCTGTGTTAGTATTATTAACTTACAATGGCATTCTTTTAGTGTTGTTTCAGTTTCATAAATCCACCAAAACGTCACCGTGGAGTTATTGAGTCTCTTTAGCTGATTAGAGAGCTAGCTTCTGCAGCTAGTGGGCTAGTGACAAGCACCGTTTTGAAACAATTAAAGTATGCAAATAAATATTTCGTACCGATATATATCTGGTGTGTCTAGTATATGTACCGTATTTTCGGACTATAAGTTGCAGTTTTTTTCATAGTTTGGACGGGGTGCGACTTATACTCAGGAGCGACTTATGTGTGAAATTATTAACACATTAGCGAAAATTTCAAATAATATTATTGATCTCATTCACGTAAGAGACTAGACGTATAAGATTTCATGGGATTTAGCGATTAGGAGTGACAGATTGTTTGGTAAACGTATAGCATGTTCTATATGTTATAGTTATTTGAATGACTCTTACCATAATATGTTACGTTAACATACCAGTTGGTTATTTATGCCTCATATAACGTACACTTATTCAGCCTGTTGTTCACTATTCTTCATTTATTTTAAATTGCCTTTCAAATGTCTATTCTTGCTGTTGGCTTTTATCAAATACATTTCCCCAAAAAATTCGACTTATACTCCAGTGCGACTTTTATGTTTTTTCCCTTCTTTATTATGCATTTTCGGCCGGTGCGGCTTATACTTCGGGGGGACTTATACTCCGAAAAATACGGTAAACACTTTTTTCTTCCTAAAATTTGGTGGGTGTGGCCTAAATACCGGTGCCCTATCTCGTCCGAATAAAATATGATATATGCAGTATATATGCTGACCATCAAAACACCCACAATACCAAGAGAAGATGCAAATGTAATCATTTAGCACTTGTAATGTGATTTATCAAGACTGGAACTGTTTTGCGGCCGCTGTTCTGCATCTACATTTCGCACGTTTGGAATGCTCTTGCAAACTGGCACAGTTACGCATAAATGGCTGCAAGAAAGGAGGCGAACGCACTTCAAAGACAGACAATTGAGAGAGGATATTCCGTCTGTGTGCGTGTCTACATACACTGTGCGGACGGTCAGGAATAAAAATATTACATATCGTCTATTCAGCAATGACAGTTTGAAACTTTATACCTACCATGGATTGATTACTGTGGACCCCGACTTAAACAAGTTGAAAAACTTATTCGGGTGTTACCATTTAGTGGTCAATTGTACGGAATATGCTGGATGGCTTAAGGGGCTGATTAAAACAAATTCAATTGATTCGTTTAGCTGTCTGCTAGCTTGTTTTTTTAAATGGTGTTTTTTTTTTTTTTCAAACCTCCTTCATGAAAGCTTCTTGCAATACGCATTTTCTTGCACCCGGATCGACACGGCCATTAATAGTACACACAATTTTATAGATTGCAGACGTGAAAAAGCACTTGTTTTTTAAATTTTAGTAGATCAGGTCCTAAATCTGATGATAAACATATTGAACTATGCAACATGTGTATTGGCGACATTTTTGTACAAGGTTTCTAAGCTAATGATTACCATATTTTCCGGACCATAGGGCGCACTGGATTAAAAGGCGCACTGCTGATGAGCGGGTCTAGTCAGGTCTATTTTCATACAAAAGGCGCACCAGATTATAGGGCGCATCAAAGGGGTCATATTATGATTATTTTTTTCTAAATGTAAAAGACTTCCTTGTGGTCTACATAACATGTAATGGTGGTTCTTTGGTCAAAATGTTGTATAGATGATGTTTTACACATCATCTTCAAGCCGCTTTCTGACAGTCGCTTCAGGATGCGCCGTTTTATGGGCGGTCTTATTTACGTGGTTCACCTTCGACAGCGTCTTTTCTCCGTCGTCTTTGTTGTACGGGAGTGGAAGAAGTAGATGGAGCGAAGTGTTTTAATGACATTCAGACTTTACTTCAATCAATAACGGAGCAGTATTTCCTCATCCGTGGCTCACTAGTGCAACAACAACGCCGGAATTGTGTCCCATGAAAAACCGTCCGACCGCAACTCTCTAACTGAAGTCCCTTGGGTGAATAATATAAAAACACTACATCTGTATGTTTTAGCGCTTTCATGGTGAGTTTACTGACAGATATAAGTAAGACCTTTACACTACTTTATATTAGAAATGGCAACAGTGGAGGATGAATGTCCCATACCTGAAGATAGAGAAAAAGAAGCTTATCGACTACGGTGTCGGCACGGACTACAAAGGCGGACGCTCGCAAATTTTCAGGACTTATGCAGATCCCAAATACAGATCAGCAGGTACCAGAAGGTAAGAAAAGTTGCTTTTGCATAATATTGCGAAACAAAACGCCAGATAATGTCTTACCTTATACACACACAATAATACTCCTATGTTGAAGCACAGTACAATCCATCAAGCGGTGCGGCTTCTTAGCTTACCAAAGTCGTAGTAAAACATTTTGATAAGATTTTTGAGCGCCGTGTGTAATGTTCTATATTTTCAATGGAACATATAACATTTTGGTGTTTACTTGAGTCATATTGCATTCTACACATACCTCTTATGTATGATTGCCATCTACTGGTCACACTTATCATTTCACCATGTACCAAATAAAATAGTTTTGAGGTCGGTAAGCACAACCAAAATGATTCCGTACATTAGGCGCACCAGTTTATAAGGCGCACTGTCGAGTTTTGAGAAAATGGAAGGATTTTAAGTGCGCCTTATAGTCCGAAAAATGCGGTACTCATTTGACTTAAAGTAACAGGAGTGAGTTTTTTAGCATACAATTAGCACATACATGAAATATAGCACCCCGAAGGGGACAAGTGGTAGAAAATGGATGGATGAAATATAGCCACATTAAATGTATGCTAATAGCATGTTGACACTACGAACATTGCAGTGAATCAACAAAAATGTTGATATGATTAAAATAATTGAGATAGCAGGATATTATTTATTGTTGAGTAATAAGTTGGTCTCACTGTATAGCGGTACGACGAATGCGTTCCAAATCCGCCTCTGAAGATCTTCGACCAAATTTTTTCTCCATTTCAATAAATCCAGATTGATTCCGAATAAGCGCCAAAGAGCCCTTCCGTTCACCCTGCATCAATGGCAGGGAAACATTTGTGCATGATCAGCAAATATTTGCAGTGTTTTATGTTGTTTACAAGCAACAAGATCAACGCTCACCTCGGCCACATAGCTAACGGCGTCCTTGAGGTTGAGCTGATGGAAAACTTTGAAGACATAGTCACGGTTCTTTCTTGCGGATGGTTTCATCAAGATAGCCGACACCCACTTTTCCTCAAAGTGATTCCACCTGCACATCAATTCGAGAATGGAGCTCCATTCAAAGCCACTGTAAGGAAATGAGTTCACCTACTGGTCCATCGTATAGTTGGGACCAAATTGTCCGGCGATATCTTCGATGGCGACGAGCATGTGCTCGAAGACCTGAATGTAGAAAATAGATGGATGTATCACCAACTAATTACACTAGGAACTAAATACATAAATGTGCTACTAAATTTGTCATTAATGTATTTAAAGTAAAAATACATTTAAAAATGTATTTATTTAATCATTAGGCTCCAGCCCACCTGTGACCTTGAGGGACAAGCTCTAGTAAATGGAGTAATGGATAATTCATTATTTCACGATTTAATAATTTAATTTTATCGGTCAAACTCGCCCTTCAAAGTCAGTGGGCGGGGCTAAAAGAAATCTAATCCAATTATTGTTGCTCTTAAGCCTTGAACTATATATTAAACTATTTATGTGTGTATATATAAATTATATATACACACCGTGTATATATATGTATGTATATATACATATATATATAAACACTATGTACACAATTTATATATGTAGATATATATATATATATATATATATATACTGTACACTATATATATTCCTGAGGGAACTCTCCTGAAGGAATCAATAAAGTACTATCTATCTATATGTGTTTATATACGCACATGTAAATGTGTTTGTGTGTGTGTGTGGGCATAATACACACACACAGAATCAGAAATACTTTATTAATCTCCGAGGGGAAATTAAGATTTTCAGCACAATCCCACACATGTATATATAAATATATATCCACTTTTACATTAAATAAAGTAATGACGTATTTATTAACACATTTTACGCATTTCATCCATACAATAATTAAGTAATTGAACATTTAAGTAATTATTTGTATTATTTTTGTATTTATTTGTCCCATTTGACTCTCTACAATGAAGCAAATGTTTATTGTGAGCATACTTGCCAATCCTCCCGATTTTTCCGGGAGACTCCCGAATTTCAGTGCCCCTCCCGAAGATCTCCCGGGGCAACCATTCTCCCGAATTTTTACCGATTTCCACCCGGACAACAATATTGGGGGCGTGCCTTAAAGGCACTGCCTTTAGCATCCGCTTTTTCTCCATACAAACAGTCACATAATATATGCGGCTTTTACACACACACAAGTGAATGCAAGGCGTACTGGGTCAACAGCCATACAGGTCACACTGAGGGTTGCCGTATGAACAACTTTAACACTGTTACAAATATGCGCCACGCTGTGAACCCACACCAAACAAGAATGACAAACAAATTTTGGGAGAACATCCGCACCGTACCACAACATAAACACAACAGAACAAATACCCAGAATCTCTTGCAGCCCTAACTCTTCCGGGCTACAATATACACCCCCACTACCACCAAACCCCGCCCACCTCAACCCTGCCCCTCCCTCTCCCCCCATCTCCCGAATTCGGAGGTCTCAAGGTTGGCAAGTATGATTGTGTAAAAATGTTGAAAACCCCCAAAAACATTACCTTACTCTGAACGGTTTCTATAAGAGTTGGATCGGCGTCTGAAGCCCTCTTTACTTTCAGCCAAGTGACAAGAGGTTTCAGTGTCAGGCCCTGCAATCAGTGCAGGTAAAACATGAGCCACATCAAGTTTATCTGACAGATAAATAGTAAGTACACCCACTCATATTTCAGCAACTATTTGAATGACACTTCATCTTACTCTAGGGACAATTTGGATGCACTTTAGAGTAGTCAGTGCACCACTTCTGAAGTCACTGTGCACTGAAAATGACAACGCACAAAAACAAGTGGGTACCAAGATCATTGTGTCTTGATTGCAGTCAAGCATGGCGGTGGGGCTGCACGAGTGATGCCAGTGCTGCGGTTCATTTAGGAAAACATGAATTCCAACATACACTCGACATCCTAAAGCAACAGATCAGATCCCATCCCTCTGTTGGGTTAGTTTTCTGACATGTAAACGAGTCCAAAACACACAGCAAAGATCAATTCAATGCCTGAGAGCAGGGGTCTCATAAAGGTTTTCCAGGCCAAAGACCCCCAAACTAGAGCAGGAACCTCCTACTTCTCTCTCTTGTATACAATTGTGCTTTAAGTTAAACTGGTCCTAAAGGTATCTTAGTAGTGTGCAATACTAAGATATTCAAATACAGTATTGTGCTGCTAATCGCTAGCTGGCAACTTATGCGCTAGCTGGCAGCTAGTGTGCTAAGCTAGATGGTAATTTCCGTGCAAATGCTAGCTGTCAACTAGTGTAATAATCGTGAGCTAGCAGCTAGTGTGTTATTTGTTAGCACACAACTAGCATGCTCATCACTAGTTGGAAACTAGCGTGCTAACTGGCAGCTAGTGCCACTAATAGCTAGGTGGCCGCAAGTGTGCTAATCGCGAGCTGGTAATTACCGTTATAATCGCTAGCTAGCAACTAGTGTTAATTGCTAGCAGACAACCAGCATGCTGGCTGGCAACTAGCGCGCTAACCGTCAGCTGGCAGGTAGTGCCGCAAATATATATCTGGCAGCTTGTGTGCTAAGCTAGATGGTCATTTCCGTGCAAATGCTAGCTGTCAACTAGCATAATAATCGTGAGCTAGCAGCTAGTGTGTTATTTGTTAGCACACAACTAGCATGCTCATCACTAGTTGGAAACTAGTGTGCTAACTGTCAGCTAGTGCCACTAATAGCTAGGTGGCGGCTAGTGTGCTAATCGTGAGCTGGTAATTAGCGTTACAATCGCTAGCTTTTATTTCTATTTTTATCCATGTGTCTGTTGTGTGTCATGATTTCATTTATATTTAAATTTTTTTTATTATATATTCTTACTTTCTATTTTTTATTTTATACTTTGTAGCACTTTGAGATTTTAACAAATGTAAAGTGCGTTACAAATGCAATTCATTATTATTATTATTATTATTATTATAGCTAGCAACTAGTGTTAATTGATAGCAGACAACTAGCATGCTAAGCCCTGGCTGGCAACTCGCGCGCTAACCGCCAGCTGGCAGGTAGTGCCGCTAATAGCTATCTGGCAGCTCGTGTGCTAATTGTACAAATGCTAGCTATCAACTAGTGTGCTCATCGCTAGCTGTCAACTAGTGTGATCAAATCTAGCTAGCAACTAGTGTGATAATCGCTAGCAGACAACAAGCATGTTAATCACAAGCTGGAAACGAGTGCGCTTATTATTAGCGGTCAAGTAGCCTGCTAATCGCTATCTGTCAAACAATGTGCTAATCGCTAGCTGGCAACCAGTGTATCAATCACTAGCTGGCAACTAGCCTGCTTATTGTTAGCTGTGAAGTAGCCTGCTACTGTAATCGCAAGATGTCAACTTATGTGCTTATCGCTAGCCGGCAAGTATCACGCTTATCGGTAGATGTTAAGTAGCTTGCTAATTGCTATCTGTCAACCAATGTGCTAATCGCTAGCTGGCAACCAGTGTATTAATTACTAGCTGGCAACTAGCCTGCTTATTGTTAGCTGTCAACTCGCCTGCTACTGTAATCGCATGCTGGAAACTAGTGTGTTCATCACTAGCTGGTAACTAGCGCACTAACCATCAGCTGGCAGCGAATGCCGCTAATAGCTAGGTGGCAACGAGACTGCTAGTCACTAGCTTCTTAAATGCTAACATGGATTGGGTCAATGTTAATGAGTAAAGACATTTACATTTTGTGGAACATTTGTTGGGGAAAATTAAAAAATATAAATAAAAACCAAATGGCAAGCCCCCCTGCAGTACCTCTGTAGACCCCTACAGGTGACAGACCCCTATTGAAGACCTGTGGTTAAGAAGATTAAGGCAGTGCTGAATAACATTGGTATCCACGCTAAATATGATTTATTTATACACTAACTACTCTAAAGACTACTGTATGTCTGTGGCTTTGTCCCAATAATAAAAAGATTGCTGAAATGTGAAGGGCGTACTTACGTTTGTGCGCGACTGCCAATTACCTGGATGATGACCGTGAAATAAACTACAATCAGAGTCGTAGAGATCATTAGTTTTTTTTCCCCTATCTTGTTGTCGTCCAGCATCACTGCCAGGCCGTAGGCAATGGCCCCTCGCAGGCCCCCGTAGCTCATAATGATTTGATCGATGATCTCCAGGTGACCCAGTCGGAACTTGTTCATGATCCAGGTCAGGAAAAACACACCTGTTGTGTACATCAAACACTGAGATTATTGAATACACGCTAAAACCGCCAGCGTCTCACCTATGAAGCGATACACAAAGATGAAAAGCAGCGTGAGAAGGATGAAGCCTGTGTTCCACACCCATATGGTTTTATCAATGGCCGAGATGCCCAGGAAAACGAAGGTGATGGTTTCCGAGCCGTTGGCGAGCACCTTCATGGCGTACTTGACAGTGGTCACGGACTTTTCGTCCATGTTTGCATTGATGTACTTCTTGCAGGTCACGCCGCAAAAGACGGTTCTGCTGAGCAAAAGAACAAACCAGGTCACAGAGTCCACGGTTCTTGCTCCACTCCTGGAAACCCTCAAAGCAGCACTCACGCCAGGATGGCGGAGAGGGACAGCATCTCGGCAGTGAGGTAGGAGAGGTACCCCACCACGAAGATGAAGCCCGGTTCGATGATCTGGATGTTTTTAGTGAACCTGGTCAGAAGGGAGAGCAGAAACCCAAACGCCACGCCGAGGAGGGAGCCGCCCACCGCCACCACAAAGAAGGAAACTGCCAGAAAAGGTTCTGTCACACATTCCACGTCACAATCAGGCTTTTAAAAAAAAAAAAATGTTTTGCACTCCTTACCTATTTGGCTGATTATATCCACAGCATCAATGTTGGATGCTCCCAGGGAAACAAATGCCTCAAACATTTTGAAGAGCATCTAAGAGAAGAAATACACAATTCCCCAATAATAACCATAACACCATTTTTTATATTTGTTCATACCAAGGCTGTCAAAGTTAATGCATGCTGTAGGATTGTCCTGATAACAATATTTTGGTACCAATACTAAAATGTATTTCGATACTTTGTGATACCTTTCGATACTTTTCTAAATAACGGGGACCACAAAAAAAACTTTATTATTGGCTTTATTTTAACAAAACATTTTACGGTACATTAAACATGTTTTTATTGCTATTTTGTCCTTAAATAAAATAGTGAATAGAGATGTCCGATCTTGGCTTTTTTGCCGATATTCTGATATTGTCCAACTCTTAATTACCGATCCTGATATCAACCGAATTAACACATTATTATGCCTAATTTTGTTGTCATGCCCCGCTGGATGCATTAAACAATGTAACAAGGTTTTCCAAAAATAAATCAACTCAAGTTATGGAAAAAAATGCCAACATGGCACTGCCATATTTATTATTGAAGTCACAAAGTGCATTATTTTTTTTAACATGCCTCAAGGGTTGAGGTGGGGGGGTGGAGTTAGTAGCGTCCCGGAAGAGTTAGTGCTGCAAGGGGTTCTGGGTATTTGTTCTGTTGTGTTTATGTTGTGTTACGGTGCGGATGTTCTCCCGAAATGTGTTTGTCATTCTTGTTTGGTGTGGGTTCACAGTGTGGCGCATATATTTGTAACAGTGTTAAAATTGTTTATACGGCCAACCTTTAGTGTGACCTGTATGGCTGTTGACCAAGTATGCGTTGCATTTGCTTGTGTGTGTGAAAAGCCATCGATATTATGTGACTGGGCCGGCACGCAAAGGCAGTGCCTTTAAGGTTTATTGGCGCTCTGTACTTCTCCCTACGTCCGTGTACACAGCGGCGTTTTAAAAAGTCATACATTTTACTTTTTGAAACAGATACCGATAATTTTGAAATTGGTAATTTCCGATATTACATTTCAAAACATTTATCGACCGATAATATTGGCAGTCCGATATTATCGGACATCTCTAATAGTGAACATAATAGACAATTTGTCTTTTAGCAGTAAGTAAACAAACAAAGACTCCTAATTAGTCTGCTGACGTATGCAGTAACATATTGTGTCATTTATACACCTATTATTTTATCGACATTATAAAGGACAATTTGTAAAAATTTATTATTAATCTACTTGTTCATTTACTGTTAATATCTGCTCAATTTCTGTTTTAACATGTTCTATCTACACTTCTGTTCAAATGTAATAATCACTTATTCTTCTCTTCTTTGATACTTTACATTAGTTTTGGATGATACCACACATTTAGGTTTCGATTCGATACCAAGTAGTTACAGGATCATACATTGGTCATATTCAAAGTCCTCATGTGTCCAGGGACATATTTCCTGAGTTTATAAACATAATATAATTTATTTTTTTTAAGATTTTGTGACGATAAAAAATATAGATGTAATCATAGTAGTATCGACTAGATACGCTATTGTACTGGGTATCATTACAGTGGATGTCAGGTGTAGATCCACCCATGGCATTTGTTTACATTCAGGGGTGCTAGCTTTTGTTAGCGGTGACGCCGGTGAGCTATTGTATCTTCCTACGGTGTGTAGTGAAGCATGTTTAGCTATTCCTCGTCCTGCAGTGATAATGATTCGCTCTGCATAGTAGAGTTTTAACTTGCACTTACAGATGTAGCGACCAACTGTAGTTACTGACAGTGGTATTCTGAAGTGTTCCTGAGCCCATGTGGTGATATCCTTTACACACTGATGTGTAAAGATCCTGAGGGATCGAAGGTCACGGGCATTCAATGTCGGCTTTCAGCCTTGCCGCTTACGTGCTATGAATTTTCCATTATCTGAACCTTTTAATGATATTACAGACCGTAGATGGTGAAATCCCTAAATTCCTTGCCATAGCTGGTTGAGAAATATCGTTCTTAAACTGTTGGACAATTTGTTGACAAAGTGGTGACCCTCGCCCCATCCTTGTTTGTGAAAAACTGAGCATTTCATGGAAGCTGCTTTTATATCCAATCATGGCACCCACCTGTTCCCAATTAAAGTTAAAGTTAAAGTACCAATGATTGTCACACACACACGAGGTGTGGCGAAATTGTCATTATTAGCCTGTTCACTTGTGGGATGTTCCAAATAAGTGCTTGATGAGCATTCTTCAACTTTCTCAGTCTTTTTTGCTACTTTTGCCAGCTTTTTTGAAATATGTTGCAGGCATCAAGTTCCGAATGAGCTCGTATTTGCAAAAAAATAAGTTCATTTGCAGTCTATTCAATTGAATATAAGTTGAAAAGGATTTGCAAATAATTGTATGTACTGTTTTTATTTTTTATTACACAACGTGACAACTACACTGGTTTTGGGTTTTGTATATTGTATACCCGTTGTTAGCTGCCTCGTACTAGCAGTTCTTCACTATTTAGAACGCACAAAAAAGGAAAAGTTATTGTGTCACTTAGGGATTGTGGATGATAAGAAAAGTTCCCGAAAATGTCTGTCTCGTACCACTGTCACGCCGTCATTGAGCAGGGACTCTCCAAAGACCAGGATGAAGAGGACCTCGTTGACGTGGACCTCTTCAAACACAGCGAAGACAGCCACCGGGTCCACAGCAGAAATCAGACTCCCGAACAAAAGAAACTGGAGCAGGTCTATGTCCACGCTACCTGCGAAACAAGCGGGAAGAGGAGATGTTGGAGAAGTGTTATTGGAGGGTGGAGGTTCTCTCTTACCCATGGCTCCTCCCATGTGACAACCCCAGAGGCTGAGGCCCAGGCTGGCAGCGTTCCAGCAGGTCCCGATGATGGCGTAGACCAGAATGGTGCCAAAGTTGCTGAAGAACAGCTTGTTGGGCATGAAGTAGCCCGCATCCAGGATGATTTGAGGCAGAAGGAAGAAGAAGAAGACGGTCGGGGTCAGCTTGAAGATCTGCACCTTGTCTGCGGCCAAGATGATGCCGCCCAGGATGAAGCCGAAGCAGATGAGCAGGGCGCTCTCTGGGATGATGTTGGTCACGTGATGGTTGGCCTCGATCACTGGGGAGAAGTGACATGATTTTGGCGAGCGGTCACGTTGGCGTGCTATTATACTTTGTCTATGCTCAACTTCAACTCACAGGTGAGCCTAAGCAGCATTTCAAAGCCCACAGAGAGAATTGCTCATTTGGCCTCGCTTTCAACGTGACTGATTTACGGCCGCATTTCTAAAACCATCGTACTTTTTACGTTTATATTGCAGCCAAACCTTTTCCGTAAAGCACACGCCTTCAAAATGGTGTCAGTTAGGGGTGTAACGGTACACAAAAATTTCGGTTTAGAGTAGGGATGTCCGATAACGGCTTTTTGCCGATATTCCGATATTGTCCAACTCTTAATTACCGATACCGATATCAACCGATACCGATATTTACAGTCGTGGAATTAACACATTATTATGCCTAATTTGGACAACCAGGTATGGTGAAGATAAGGTCCTTTAAAAAAAAAAAAAAAGATAAATAAATTAAAAACATTTTCTTGAATAAAAAAGAAAGTAAAACAATATACAAACAGTTACATAGAAACTAGTAATGAATGAAAATGAGTAAAATTAACAGTTAAAGGTTAGTACTATTAGTGTAGCAGCAGCACGCAC
This sequence comes from Nerophis lumbriciformis, assembly GCF_033978685.3. Lineage (NCBI taxonomy): Eukaryota > Metazoa > Chordata > Actinopteri > Syngnathiformes > Syngnathidae > Nerophis > Nerophis lumbriciformis. The sequence continues at coordinate 629,353 of NC_084568.2, forward strand.
AATCATGTGTGCTTACGGGAATGGGAACCTTGGATAGGCCAATAATTCATAATAACATTGATTTTGATTCAATATTATGTTTTGAGCAATGACAGTTTGAAAGAAAAAAAAACAGCTTTGTTTTATTAGTCAACATTGCAACTTTTTCTAAATGACGTTTAACCTTTAAGCTTTTTTATTTCACTTTTGTGAAGTTTTTATTTATTTTAATAGTATTTTTAGAATGTGCCATGGGCCTTTATTTATAACATTAGCTGTGGGCCGCAAATGGCCTCCGGGGCACACTTTTGACACCCCTGCTATAGATAATAAAAAATTAAATGTGATAAATCTATGGATAAAAAGCAGAGCCTGGCGACGCATGCGCGTTTATCATAACTCTCTCTCTCTCTCTGTCTCTGCCCCTCCCTCACCAATGCTGCTGTTTGTTTTGTTTTTAACCCCTTCTTAACCCTGAACGTACATTGAAAATACACGCAACCCTAACTCAAAATGCCGGACATTTGAGGCATTTAAGAAACTCCGCCCTGACAGCCCCGCAAAAGAGGACATGTCCGGTGAAAAGAGGACGTATGGTCAGTCTATCCTAGCCCGTTAGCTGCTAGCATGCCGTGTGTTGTGCCTCGGTGTGCATTGTTTACACAACGTGTGTTACGCTACTTAATATGTCCGTGTGGAAACTCGTTTGGTACACCTCCGAACCGAAACGAAACGGGTCAATACAAATACACGTACCGTTACACCCCTAGTGTCAGTGACTCATAGAGGTTTGCAGAGGTACTGCATGGGGATGGGGTCATGATATCTTTGATTTAACACTTTTTTTTTAATATTCCCCCCGCAAATGTTCCACCAAATGTAAATGTCTTGAGATACACATTAACGTTGATTCAATTCATGTTAGCTTTTAAGATAGCTAACGATCTTAAAAGCTATTTTGCTAGCGCTCTAGTTGCCCTCTAGCTATTAGCGTCCTAGCTGTCAGCTGGCGGTTAGAGCGCTAGTTGCCAGCTGGCGATTGGAACATTAGCTGCCAGATAGCGATTACTCTGCTAGTTGACAGCTGGTGATTAGCTTGCTATTTGCTAACTAGCAATTAGCACACTATTAGCTAGCGATTTGCCAGCTAACGATTTGCACAACAGTTGCCATCTAGGTATTAGCGGCACAATACTGTATTGAAGATATCTTAGTCTTGCACAATACCAATGTACCTTTAAAAGCAATTAGCGCACTATTTGCTTATTTGCTAACTAGCAATTAGCACACTATTAGCTAGCAATTTGCCAGCTAACGATTTGCACAACAGTTGCCATCAAGGTATTAGCAGAACAATACTGTATTGAAGATATCTTAGTATTGCACAATACCAATTTACCTTTAAAAGCAATTTGCGCACTATTTGCTAGCTAGCAATTAGCACACTACTTGTTAGGTAGCGATTAGCTTGCGATTTTCCAGCTAGCAAAATGATTGGCATAACAGTTACCAGCTAGCTATTAGCGGCACTATACTGTATAGAAGATATCTTAGTATTGCACAATACTAATATACCTTTAAAAGCAATTTGCGCACTATTTGCTTATTTGCTAGCTAGCAATTAGCACACTATTTGTTAGGTAGTGATTAGCTTGTGATTTTTCCAGCTAGCAAAATGATTTGTATCTGTATTTAAGATATCTTAGTATTGCACAATACTAAGGTACCTTTTAAAAGCAATAAGCACACTATTTGCTAGCTAGCAATTAGTACACTATTTGTTAGGTAGCGATTAGCTTGCGATTCTCCAGCTAAGGATTTGCATAACAGTTGCCAGCTAATTATTAGTGGCACTATACTGTATTTAAAGTATCTTACAGAGTATTGCACAATACCAAGGTACCTTTAAAAACAATAAACACAGTATTTGCTATCTAGTGATTAGCTAGCAATTTGCCAGCTAACGATTTGCATAACATTTGCCAGCTAGCTATTAGCGGCACTATTGCATGTCTCAGTATTGCACATTACCTTTAGGACCAGTTTAACTTGAAAGCAATAAGCACACTATTTGCTAATTACCGGTAGTGATTAGCTTGCTCGTTGCCAGCTAGCGATTAGCACACTAGTTGACATTGTGTAAAAAATAATACAATAGAATGCACTACTATAATTTCATGAAGTTAATTTATATTGAAAAGTGAAATGCTACATCTCCTTTGAGCTGCTTCTCTGTCAAACACACCATCGGCGGCTTCTCCATATTTTCATGGATAAATGTCCGCCGTTAAGATATTAATTCAACATCCCGGGCTGGCGTCTCATTCCGCACCACGCTGAAACAGAATGAGTCTAGCGCCAGCCAAGGATGGTAAATTATTATCTTAAAGGCGGACATATATCCATGAAAATATAGACAAGCTGTTGATGGTGTGTTTGACAGAAGCAGCTCGAAGGAGATACCGTAGAAGTCCCCTCTCCAAGGAAAATGCTGCACGTTATTATTAATTTACTTCATAAAACTATTGTGTAGTTGTTAGTACTACATTCGATTGAATTGTTTTATACCAAAGACGTTGATTTGAGATACAGGTGTTTTGAGGTAAGAGCTCTGTCACAGAACCAATTCGGCCCGTAAGGTGAGGTACTACTGTATTACAATACTCACTTTTACTGTAGTCAAGCCCTATACCGTGTTCACATGGGTAATATCAAAGGCAGAAACACATATACAGTACAGGCCAAACGTTTGGACACACCTTCCCATTCAATGCATTTTCTTTATTTTCATGACTATTTACATTGTAGATTGTCACATCAAAACTATGAATGAACACATGTGGAGTTATGGACCTAAAAAAAAGGTGAAATAACTGAAAACATGTTTTGTATTCTAGTTGCTTCAAAATAGCCACCCTTTGCTCTGATTACTTTTTCGCACACTCTTGGCATTCTCTCCATGAGCTTCAAGAGGTAGTCGACTTAGACTTAGACAAACTTTATTGATCGACGAGGGAAATTATTCCAAATTCCTGGAATGGTTTTCACTTCACAGGCGTGCTTGAAGCTCATGGAGAGAATGCTAAGAGTGTGCAATCAATCAATGCCAATCAATCAATGTTTATTTATATAGCCCTAAATCACAAGTGTCTCAAAGGGCTGCACAAGCCACAACGACATCCTCGGTACAAAGCCCACATAAGGGCAAGGAAGAACTCACCCCAGTGGGACGTCGATGTGAATGACTATGAGAAACCTTGGAGAGGACCGCATATGTGGGTAACCCCCCCCCCTAGGGCAAAGCAGTAATCAGAGCAAAGGGTGGCTATTTTGAAGAAGCTAGAATATAAAACATGTTTTCAGTTATTTCACCTTTTTTTTTGTGAAGTGCATGACTCCACATGTGTTCCTATAGTTTTTTATGCCTTCAGTGACAATCTGCAATGTAAATAGTCATGAAAATAAAGAAAACACACTGAATGAGTAAGGTCTGTCCAACCCCTGTACTCAGGGGCACCGCTAGGGATTTTGGGCCCCATGAAAAGAATCTTTACAGGGCCCCCAACACAGTGTCATTATTTTTTCTGTATTATAATTTCATCATCATTAGGGGCCTCTCTGGGCCCCCCTCCATCATGGGCCCCTAGAATCCGTCTCCTTTACCCCCCCTTTTCGGCGCCCCTGCCTGTACTGTACGTCAAAATGGCAAATATCGGGGCTGATAATAGGCTTGGCCAATACTCTGTTGATCCCTATTATCACAAGAAACACTACTGTGCCAATAAATGTGGTCATTAATAGCAACAATAGTCAACTATTTTACAATTTAAAAAGAACAGCAGTGGCTTGGAGCCTTTAAGCTTATAAAACAAACCAATGTCTTTCTTAATATTCTTTCTACATGGTGGTAGCATGATGTCATTTGTAAATAAAAAAGGCTATAACATAAACAGTACAGGCCAAAGGTTTGGACACACCTTCTCATTTCAATGCCCATCCATTCATCCATTTTCTACCGCTTGTCCTGTTTGGGGTCGCGGGGGGTGCTGGAGCCTATCTCAGCTGCATTCGGGCGGAAGGCGGCGTACACCCTGGACAAGTCGCCACCTCATCACAGGGCCAACACAGATAGACAGACAACATTCACACACTAGGGCCAATTTAGTGTTGCCAATCAACTTATCCCCAGGTGCATGTTTTTGGAAGTGGGAGGAAGCCGGAGTACCCGGAGGGAACCAACGCAGTCACGGGGAGAACATGCAAACTCCACACAGAAAGATCCCGAGCCCGGGATTGAACCCAAGACTACTCAGGACCTTCGTATTGTGAGGCAGATGCACTAACCCCTCTGCCAATGTGTTTTCTTTATTTTCATGACTATTTACATTGTAGATTGTCACTGAAGGCATCAAACTATGACACCTGTGAAGTAAAAAAAAAAAAACATTTCAGGTTACTACTGTCATGTTCTGTGGTCTGGATTATGTTTTGTTGGTATGGATTATGTTTTGTTCGTTTTTGGACTCTTTTAGTTCCTGTTTGCGCTTCCTTGTTTGTTTTGTCACCATGGCGACTCATTAGTTTCACCTGCCTCATTTGTTCAAGACACGCACCTACTTTAATCAGGAGATGACTATTTAAACCGCCTTTGCCAGTCAGTCGGTCTGGCGACATTGCTCTTTTCTGGCCACAGTAAGTCTTGCTTATTTCATGCCATACCACAGTTCATGCTGCTCCTTTCCATAGGTAAAGCTATTTGTTTCATGTCACAGTTTAGTGCGGGTTTCATGTCCCAAGTTTCAGGTTTCATGTCCTAAGTTTTTGCCTTAGCTTCCGCGTGCAATAGGCACGCTTGCCTTCGGGTTGTTTTTTGTTTTTTGTACTTCGTTGACTTTTAGAGAAATTAAATAATGTTCCTACCTTCAAGCCTTGTCCGGTCTAGTCCGATTGCATCCCGGGAGAACAAAGCTCGCAGTAAGCTGCGAAAAACCCCTCGTCATGACAACTACCTCTTGAAGCTCATGGAGAGAATGCCCAGAGTGTGCAAAGCAGTAATCAGAACGGGTGGCTATTTTGAAGAAACTAGAATATATAACATGTTTTCAGTTATTTCACCTTTTTTTGTTAAGTACATAACTCCACATGTGTTCATTCATAGTTTTGATGTGACAATCTACAATGTAAATACTGTATTTTTCGGAGTATAAGTCGCAGTTTTTTTTCATAGTTTGGCCGGGGGTGCGACTTATACTCAGGAGCGACATATGTGTGAAATTATTAACACATTATATTATTTAGCTCATTCACGTAAGAGACTAGACCAGTGATTCTTAACCTGGGTTCGATCGAACCCTAGGGGTTCGGTGTGTCGGCCTCAGGGTTTCGGCGTAGCCTCCGCCGCTGAGGTCAAAACACACCTGACTCATCGTGTAAATAAAAACTTCTCCCTATCAGCTTATTATGGCTACGGCAACAACTGAAGTCACACTGCTTTGCAGGTGTGTAATTTGTTGTGAGTTCATGCACTGTGTTGGTTTTGTTCTTTGAACAAGGTGATGTTCATGCACGCTTCATTTTGTGCACCAGTAAAAAAAAACATAACTTTGTCTTGAATTTGAAAAAAAACAAACATTTTTTTTTACTAAAGAAGGGTTCGGTGAATGCGCATATGAAACTTGTGGGGTTTGGTACCTCCAACAAGGTTAAGAACCACTGGACTAGACGTATAAGATTTCATAGGATTTAGCGATTAGGAGTGACAGATTGTTTGGTAAACGTATAGCATGTTCTATATGTTATAGTTATTTGAATGACTCTTACCATAATATGTTACGTTAACATACCAGTTGCTTATTTATGCCTCATATAACGTACACTTATTCAGCCTGTTGTTCACTATTCTTTATTTATTTTAAATTGCCTTTCAAATGTCTATTCTTGGTGTTGGCTTTTATCCAATAAATTCCCCCCAAAAACTCGATTTATATATGTTTTTCCCTTTATTATGCATTTTCGGCCGGTGCGACTTATACTCCGAAAAATGCGGTAGTCATGAAAATAAAGAAAACGCATTGAATGAGGTGTGTCCAAACTTTTGGCCTGTACTGTAAATACATAACAAAGTCGTTGTACCACAAATATCTGCTTTTCTTCTCTTTTCTCATTAATCTCGATGCATTTTCAACAGCAATATTGTATTGAATAGCAAAAGTATACATACCTAGTTTAGCCAAAAAAGCCAAGAATACCAATGATGCCACCATAAAAGGGGTATGCACATGCCCCCACATAAAGGACACAATATGCGCCCTTTCATGGTCATTTGTGGTGTTAGTAGAATGTGCAGACTTGATGGTGTCACCCCCAGCCACCTTTGTGGTAAACATCAGCAACATTGAACCCAGCAGCCAAATGTGTGTACATCCACATTGTCGCATCAGTAAAACACTACAAGAAGAGAGAAGTCCTTCGTCTCGTTGTTCCTTGTTGACTTATCATGGCTATTCCTCTGCTTTTAACTTTTTTTTTTTTTTTAATCTTCCCGTGACTTTAAAATCCTTTTATATGTATTAAAGCTTTGTAACGCGTGAGGGATGACGTCACGGTAATGGCACAACACGGAACCGGAAGTACTGCGGCCAGCTTTCTTTGGTCCAAACGACAATGACGAAGCTTATTTAAAACTTTATTAATCATAATCTTATTTAATACTTCTTAAAACATAATCATACTCCTCCGCCTGTAGAACCACTTAAGACACACGACTTGAGAAAAGTAAAAAAGTTTTTTTGAGAAAGGCGGAAAATCCAATTAAGGGAGTACGCGGACGGGGAAACGACAAACTACGTACCATAATCTTAAAATGATGATATTTTGATGATAATTATTACATATACCCGTTTTGATGTTGCTCACACCATATGTTACAGTGAAATATGACCACGGACCGTGTATAGTACATTTAGAACGCGGTTTTACCTTGAAATAAATTCAGCAGTGGGAATAACAGCCGCCATTGGTGGAACAGCGCCCTCATGTGGCCATGAAGAGACACGCACGACAGTGATACTCTTGTTTGTTTGCTATGAAGGTTTTAATCCTAGCCAATTTTTTAACACATTCTACAAATACTATAAAAAAAAAACAGTAAGACGTTGAATAAAATACCAAACAGGTAAAATGTAGCAAGTTCTAAGTTGCAATATTGACTAATAACGTTAATTAGTTACAATGCAGACTGTTTTTTTCCTTTAAAACTGTCATTACTCTTAAATAATAATGAATGCAAATCAAAGTTCTTATGAATCATTGACCTATTTTAGGCTCCAATTACTTCACATTAAATATTCCACTTTGAAATCGTTTTAAGGAAAATATTGTGTGTTCGCCATATAAAAACAAAATATTCTTTGACATAAATGGCATAAAACAATTAAAAAAAACAACTTATGATCGACAGATAGCACTTAAATTGACATAGAAATTTAAATGTTAAAAGTAGAAAAACTATGTCTTATTTTTTACACTTTTAGATACCCCAAAACTTTAGTGGGATCATGTAATTGCTCAAAAAAAAATAATGAATTCAAATCACTGTTATGAAATATTGACCTACTTCTGGGGGGTAATATTGCACATTTTAAGTTGTTGCCATAATAAACAGAGTTTTGATCAAAAAGGCCATAAAACAGTAAAAACAAACTTTATATCAATAGATGAACCTGAAGTTGGCCTAGAAATTTAAGCATTGAATAAAAAAACTAAAACACTTATAATATGACTTATTATTTTTTACATTTTTATGATTGATAGGGTCCTGGGACCAAACTTGACGTGAGCTCTAATGGGAAAAAAAATATCCATGTATTGTATTGGTTTTGAAATTATACATTTAAAAAAAATAGTCCCTTTATCCTTTGATTTGTTTTTAGTGTGTGGCCCTCAGTAGAATATGTTTGGACACCCCTGGTCCAAACTGTTAGAGATTAAGGTTTAAATCAGTGTGTCCAAAGTGTGGCCCGCAGATAATTGTTTAACAGCCAGCGGCACATTCTACAAATACTATTACAAAACTATAAGACGTTGAATAAGATAACAAACAGGTAAAATGTAACAAGGTCAAAGTTGCAATATTGACTAATAACAAAAAAGCTACAATGCAGACTGTTTTATTTTCCTTTAAAACTGTCATTTCTCAAAAATAATAATGAATCAAAATCAAAGTTCTTATTAATCATTGACTTATTTAAGGCTCCAAATACTTCACATCAAATATTCCACTTTTAAATCTTTTTTGGGAAAATATTGCGTATTTTGTGTGTTCGCCATATTTAAAAACAAAATATTTTTTGACAAAAATGGCATAAAACAATAATAAATAAAAAAACTTATGATCGACGGATAGCACTTAAGTTGACATGGAAATGTAAATGTTATTTTTAACACTTTTATTAGTGGGGCACTTTTGGATCCCCAAAAATGTTAGTGGGATTATGTAATTGCTCAAAAAATAATAATGAACATTTTATGTTTTTGCCATAATAAACAGAGTTTTGATCAAAAAGGACATAAAACAATATATATATACAAGTATGTATATATTTATATATCTAAATACATGTATGTATGTATGTATATATATATATATATATATATACACAGTATATGTCTATATATATATATATATATATCTGTCTCTTTGCAGATTAGACAAACTGCCTTCTCCTTACACTGAACAAAAAAAAGTCACATGTCCACTGATGTTTAAAAACTCTACACTCGGAATATATTTTACGTTTCCCCACTGTCAAGACTTGGTCCGGGGTGTGTGCTTTTCCAGGATGCAACGGAAAGTTGGCACGGGCGAGACGGGAATTAAGGTACATGATTTATTTATTAACTATAAATACAAAAAAAAGGATCAAACAAAAGGCGCGCACAGTGGCGGAGAATAAACTATGAACAATTAAACAAAACTTGCAAATTATGGCTTGAATAAAGAAAACTTACTTGGCATGGACAAAAAAGGAGCAGCGTGAACATGGACATGAAACAATGGACAGAGCATAAATGTGGTGTGGTCGTCAGGACTAACAACAGAAAATGAATGAACTTAAATACTATGGACATGATTAGTGAAAGCAGGTGCGTGACTCAAAACGTGAAACAGGTGCGTGACGTGACAGGTGAAAACTAATGGTTGCTATGGTGACCAGACAAGGGAGTGAAAAGACAGAAACTAAACAAAACATGACTTAAAACAAAACATGATAATACAGACATGACACCCAACGATTTTTCCCCGTGCACTAATTGACTGAAAGAGCGCTTGCTGCGACACTGATGACGTCACCTTATTGATGGGAAAATGCATTTTAGACAATATGATTTGCCTGAGCGGCTAGGAGACCCCAATAGTAACAAGCGGTAGGAAATAGATTCATGGATGGGCGAGAAAGGACAGATATACGAAATATTATAATGAATTTTTTTTTTTACTCCTGCGGGCCGGATTTTGGACGCTGGCGGTCCGTATCTGGCCCGCTGGCCGTAGTTTGGGGACCCCTGAGCTATCCTGATTTAATCCATTTATATTATTATTTCACAATTTAATGCTCAGTATAGCCAGCATGTATTTAGTGTGTGTGTGTGACAATCATGGGTACTTTAACTTTAACTTTAAATTTGTGTTTGTTTTTTTACAAATTTTGTCTAATATATTTATTTTTCATTTATTGTATTTTCCTTTTTTAATTGTACAGTATTTTATTTGACTTTTTAGTGTAATTTATTAATTAAAAAAAAAATTTATTTCCTGTCGTCAGTGATTAAAGTCTGTCTTTAATATTTATCTCCTTATTAGATTATGGTAAAAAAAAATAAAAAATTGGACAAACAAATGGGTAGTTTCTGAGACACAGATAAGGATTGTGTTGGTATGGCGAAATTCTCTTTCCAGCAAGAAAGTGTGGTAATAATAACAATAATAGATTGTATTTGTAAAAAGCACTTTACATTGAGTAAACAACCTCAAAGTGCTACAGTGTGTTAAAAAAAATAAAAAGATAAATAAATTTAAAAAATAAATAAAAATAAAAACTAGAACAGCCAAATAGCTAAAACTAGTATGCATACATCTAAAAAAAAAAAAAAAAGGCTTTTAAAAAAAAATAAAAATAAAAATGGTGTTTATAATGAAAAGCTAACAAGAAGAATAAAGGCCATGTGGCTTCATGGAGCGAATCTCCTGATTCTTTATGGCCGGAAGACACTGTCTCCCTCTCAAGATCCAAATTTAGAGAGAAAAAAACAAGCGATACAAATCACAATGAAGTACATGTGATAGTAGTTAGCATTCCAAAGGGGAGTAGTAATACGGATGTTAGTGTTTTTTTTTTTTTATTGTATTTTATATTCTATTAATACATATTAGTGAGCAAAATGTAGTATTTATTGCTATTTGTTTGTTTTTCATTACGCTTTACTTCTGTTGCTGTATGTAAAAACCTGCACTGCAACAAGGTCATTTCCCCATTGTGGTATAAATAAAAGTCAATCTATCCCAAACTAATGCAGCCCGCCAGCGTCCAAATTCCGGCCCGCGGGAAGTCTCCATTTTTTTTTCTTTAATTTGTCCGACCGCTTCTACGTTAGCTACCTCTCTTTGTTTATAATGTCTATTTTATTTATTATGCTGCCATTTTTTTGGCTGCAGCTGTTACATATACTGTAATACTATACATCAGGGGTGTCCAAATCATTTTAACTCAGGGGCCGCATGGAGGGAAATCTGCGCACACGTGGGCCGGACTATTTAAATCATGGCATTAAAACTAAAAAAATAAAGACAACTTCAGATTGTTACTTTGGTCAAAAATAGAACAAACACATTCTGAAAATATTACAATAAAAGAATAGAAATAAATACCCGGCAGCGGTAAAGTAAAGATCAGTGGTCCCCAAACTACCGCCCGCCAGCATCCAAAATCCGGCCCGGGGGAAGTCTCAAGTTTTTAAAAAAATGTGTCCTTTCTAATCTATTTTCTACCGCTTGTTCCTCTCGGGGTCTCCGAGCCACTCTGGCAAATCATATTGTCTAAAAATGCATTTTCCCATCGGTAATGTGACATCATCGCGCTCGCGCCGCAGTGTCGGGCAAGCGTGCACTCTTTTAGTCAATTAGAGCGTGAGGAATAAAAAATAAAATATATATATATATGCATATATATGAATGTTGTCTGTCTATCTGTGTTGGCCCTGTGATGAGGTGGCGACTTGTCCAGGGTGTACCCTGCCTTCCGCCCGATTGTAGCTGAGATAGGCTCCATCGCCCCCCGCGACCCCAAAGGGAATAAGCGGTAGAAAATGGATGGATGGATGTACATATGTATGTATATAGATATATATGCGGGGCGGTATAGCTCGGTCGGTAGAGCGACCGTGCCAGCAACTTGATGGTTCCAGGTTCAATCCCCGCTTCCGCCATCCTAGTCACTGCCGTTGTGTCCTTGGGCAAGACACTTTTACCAACCTGCTCCCAGTGCCACCCACACTGGTTTAAATGTAACTTAGATATTGGGTTTCACAATGTAAAGCGCTTTGAGTCACTAGAGAAAAAGCGCTATATAAATATAATTCACTTCAATAATTCACATGTATATATATGTACATATATATCTAAATGTATTTTTATATACAGTGTATATGTACAGTATATATGTACTGTATGTGTATATATATGTATATATATATATTAGAGATGCGCGGTTTGCGGGCACAACCGCGGAGTCCGCGGATTATCCGCGGATCGGGCGGATGAAATAAAAAAAAATTAGATTTTATCCGCGGGTCGGGTCGGGTCGGGTGGTTGAAATAAAAAAAATTAGATTTTAAATAGATTCAGGCGGGTGGCAGTTAAACCAATTGGTAAATATATATACATAGTTAAATGTTGTTACCCACATACGAAAAACGAGCAGGCACCTGCAGCATATGCCACAACAGAAGAAGAAAAAGAAAAAGAGATGGACACTTTTACGAAGCGGAGAAGGGACGCCTCGCCGGGGTCCGGGACCGAGGCCCCTTCCCCCGAGAGGGCCCCACCGGGAGCCGTAGCTGAGGCGATCCGCGAGAAGGGCCCGACGCACGTCCAGGGTCACCACCGCGCCCACCGCACCGACACCCCGCCTCGTCCGCCTTCGCCGCGGCCGGCGTCACGCGCAGCAGGTAAGCAGCTTACCTGCCCGCCACCCCCGTGGCCGGGGGCTCGTAACAGGGGTCACTCCGCGCGCTCCGCCCACGCAGCTTACCTGCCCGCCACCCCTGTTGCCGGGGGCGCGTAACAGGGGTCACTCAGGGGTCGCTCACGAAAGGGGTGGGGCTCACCCTAGTTGATATAGACAGCAGCTAGGACGGTGGCCATGGAAGTCGGAACCCGCTAAGGAGTGTGTAACAACCCACCTGCCGAATCAACTAGCCCTGAAAATGGATGGCGCTGGAGCGTCGGGCCCATATACCCGGCCGTCGCCGGCAGCGAGACGTGCTTGGAGGTGCGCTCAGCGCGGCTCCCATATGATTGCGCACTGGTGTGCGTCTGGGTCGTGACAGCGTGGCACGCGAATGTCTGTGCTGCATTGGATCAGTCTCCTTTCTTTAACAGGCAAAAGCTTTATAACCTCACTAATGCCTTGCATCGTCTATATTAGATATATAACAACGGGCGGATGGCGGGCGGGTGCGGTTCTGATCAAATGTTAGATCGGGTGGATTGCGGATGGTTGACGACTTTCTGATGCGGTTGCGGATGAAATAATTGCCTATCCGCGCATCTCTAATATATATATATACACACACACACACACAAATACACACACACACACACACATTCTTGTATTTCTTACCTTCTCGAGACCCCCGAAAATGGTTGCCTCTTTAGGACCACCCTTTCTAGATAAATAAAGATTTGTATTTACTCCATTAATAATATATACATACCGGTACTATGCAAAAATTTAAAAAAGTAAGCTTATAGTTCATTATTATTATTTTTTGCATTTTTTGTTCGTAATTGGTTTTTAATCTTCATTATTTACTTCAAGTTATTACAGTATGTCTTTTATATACATATTTATTATTATTTATAAAAAAAAAAAATACAATTTCAATTTCTTACACACGTTTGTTATTACATATGTTGGGCAGAGGGGGAACACTTCAAATTTTTACACACACTTGTTATTTCATATGTTGACGAGAGGGGGAGCACTTTTAAAAGCGACACAGTCAATTTGAAAAATCCCTCTTTTTTGTGACCAACCTCATTTTGATAGATGTCACCAGCAGGGGTGCAAATGAGACATTCTCTATTACATGCAATGTTATTGGGACCATGATTTATGTCATCACTTGTTCACACCTCCTCATATGGAAGGTACTTTTCCTTGTTGATGTCTCAAGAAGGGTAGAAATACAAGAACACACACACACCCCCGGCCAAATTTTTTGGGGACACCTGATCTATCCTATCTTACAAATCTTTATCACCAGAAGGATGGATTTGACTTTGGTGTGGTAATTTCCCTGATTAAATAACAGTTGAATATTGACATGGAACCAGTCAGGGCCATGGGTCTTGGTGTTCTTCTGGAAGCTGGGGTGATCCTGGGCCCAATCTTTTTTTTTTTTTTTAAGATAATAAACCACTTAGTAACAAAATTTACACCGTTCATTTTATCAGGCGTTTATTAATTTTATTTCCTGGGGCACAGATGGCACAAATTCAGTGGAATGTCCCTTATGGTTTTTTGTTTTTTTTGCAGCTTTTGGTCCCATGACAAAAATGCGAAAAAGTGTGATCACTGACATTATCCACCAATCTTTTTTTGGTCTGGACCAGAGTACTGTACCCATGTGTGAACTCAGCCCGTAAATGTCCTAATTGAAGAACTAAAGATGCTCAGAAGTGTATCAAAAGGCTAAAATCTGTCTTAACCCAAATTTTGCATTAAATGTGTTTTTATGTGATATGACTGTTCAGTTTGAAGATGAGCAATCTGACATTTTGCCGGGGAGTTTTTCACATTTTTTTAATTTTTATTTTCTACAAAGTTGGATTGTGTGTTTTTGAAATGCTTTTAGTATATGATTTAAACATAAAGTATACACACTTTCTCTCAAGAACTATTTTGGCCTCATTATAACTGCTCATTTTTAACAGACAGTTAAAAAGTAGTACAGTGGTTATCAAACTTTAGCACCACCTCATAAAAAAACTTGGCTCTGCGAGTACCACCAGTATAGTATAGTACCACAATACTAACAAATCATATTCGGTAATATACCGCCTCTAAAGTCCCCTTTTATTTAGAAAAGTATCGAAAAATATCAAAATACATTTTTGGTACTGGGACAACACTACACCATACATTAAACATTGAAATACCGTAGCATTGTAGGCCTAAGTATTCATTAAGCACAAGCCAGATGTTTTATTTAACAATTATATTGAATATTTTTGACTCCTGTAACATTATACACAGTTTGAACAGTAACACTGTGTTTGAATATAGCAAAATAAAACAAAGTACTTTAATCAAGTGATTTTTTTTTTTGGCGTACTACTAGATAGAGCCCGCGTACCAATACTGGTACACGTACTACAGTTTGAGAATCACTGTCCTAGTATATTACGGTGATTTTTCAAGGACAACCGGATTAATCTCATTCTTGCCGATTGAAGAACAAGAAAATATTGTATTGGTGCGACTGCACCCCTGGTGGCGTTAGAAAACCATGAATACATTCTCAGAGCTTTGATGAGCGTAAATGCCATTAAACTACTCTAAATTCAATAAAAATGACCTAGGGCAGTTATGTATAACATGGCAACTCAACCAAGTCATGCCTGCTTTTTTCTCTCATTCTGTAAAAATAATAATAATAATTTCTGTCTACTTGTCGATTGTGTCAAAGTCAACATCTCATGAATTATTGACCTAATCAGGGCTGTAATTACGCAACCTCCAATATTCCATTCTGCAACTTATTTTTTTGAAATATTTTATATTTAGCATTTTCCCATTCTACAAAACCCAAAAGCAGTGAAGTTGTCACGTTGTGTAAATGGTAAATAAAAACAGAATACAATGATTTGCTAATCCTTTTCAACTTATATTCAATTGAATAGACTGCAAAGACAAGATACTTAACGTTCGAACTGGATCACTTTATTTTTTTGCAAATATTAGCTCATTTGGAATTTGAAGCCTGCAACATGTTTCAAAAAAGCTGGCACAAGTGGCAAAAAAGACTGAGAAAGTTGAGGAATGCTCATCAAACACTTATTTGGAGCATCCCACGGGTGAACAGGCTAATTGGGAACAGGTGGGTGCCATGATTGGGTATAAAAGCAGCTTCCATGAAATGCTCAGTCATTCACAAACAAGGATGGGGCGAGGGTCACCACTTTGTCAACAAATGCATGAGCAAGTTGTTGAACAGTTTAAGAACAACATTTCTCAACCAGCTATTGCAAGGAATTTAGGGATTTCACCATCTACGGTCTGTAATATCATCAAAGGGTTCAGAGAATCTGGAGAAATCACTGCACGTAACCTTCGATCCCTCAGGCGGTTTTGCATCAAAAAAGCGACATCAGTGTGTAAAGGATATCACCAAATGGGCTCAGAAACACTTCAGAAAACCACGGTCAGTATCTACTATTGGTCGCTACATCTGTAAGTGCAAGTTAAAACTCTACTATGCAAAGCGAAAGTGATTTATCAACAACACCCAGAAACGCCGCCGGCTTCGCTGGGCTTGAGCTCATCTATGGACTGATGCAAAGTGGAAAAGTGTTCTGTGGTCTGACGAGTCCACATTACAAATTGTTTTTGGAAACTGTGGACGTCAAGGCTGTTATAGGCGCAAAGTGTAAAAGGCAGCATCTGTGATGGTATGGGGGTGTATTAGTGGCCAAGACATGGGTAATTTACACATGTGTGAAGGCACCATTAATGCTGAAAGGTACATACAGGCTTTGAAGCAACATATGTTGCCATCCAAGCAACGTCTTTTTCATGGACGCCCCTGCTTATTTCAGCAAGACAATGCCAAGCCACGTGTTAAAACAGCGTGGCTTCATAGTAAAAGAGTGTGGGTACTAGACTGGCCTGCCTGTAGTCCAGACCTGTTTCCCATTTAAAATGTGTGGCGAATTATGAAGCCTAAAATAGCACAACGGAGACTCCGGACTGTTGAACAACTTAAGCTGTACATCAAGCAAGAATGGGAAAGAATTCCACCTGAAAAGCTTAAAAGATTGGTCTCTTAGGTTCCCAAACGTTTACTGAATGTTGTTAAAAGGAAAGGCCATTGTGAGGTTTCCCTCTTGTTGTGGGTTCTCCTGGCCGTCAGATCGTCGAGAGCTCGGTAGACAGTTTGAGTCAAGTCTTTTATTTTCATAAACACCCGGGGGTGGCTTGCTTTCCAGCAATATGATTTGTCTCTGGGCGTGTGTCTCTCTCTGGCTCCAACTCCAACAACGTGTCTCGTACCGGCTGCTGCTAATAAGGGCGACAGGTGATTAGATAACAAGCCCCAGCTGGGCAATCTACTCACCTGCCGCTGGCTTCGAGGCCGGTCCTTACACCCCCCCCCCCCACCCCCCGCTCCACGGCAGGCCCGCAGTCCACGCCCCCCTCCACAGCCATGTAACACAGTGGTAAAAATGCCCCTGTGACAACTTTTTTGCAATGTGTTGCTGCCATTAAATTCTAAGTTAATCATTATTTGCAAAAAAAAAAAATAGTTTCTCATTTGGAACATTAAATATCTTGTCTTTGCAGTCTATTCAATTGAATATAAGTTGAAAAGGATTTGCAAATCATTGTATTCTGTTTTTATTTACCATTTACACAACACTCGTTTTCATTGAGGGCCATGTAATATTTGCATTTTTTTTTTTTTTTTACAGCATATACAATAAAAAAATACATGGAATTAAATTAAATGGAATGGAAAAACGGTACCACTGTTTTTTTACGTAAAAAATAAAAGTTTTTTATACTGTAAAACCTATGGTTGTTGTATTTTATAGTGGATTATTACTCTATATTAAAAGTGGATTTTACTGTAAAAAATTTTACTGTAAAATTTTTACATGAACAGTTTGTTGGATTACTTGCTTTGAAATCATAAGTCAAGCAGATATTTAAGTATTTATCTTTATTTGAACAATAACATTTTTTTGAAATGTATGATGATATAATATTTTGTTTTATTATTAGAGATGAATAAAGTGTAAATATATGTAATTGTGTGAATGTGAGTGTGAATGTTGTCCGTCTATCTGTGTTGGCCCTGTGATGAGGTTGCGACTTGTCCAGGGTGTACACCGCCTTCCGCCCGAATGCAGCAGAATTTATTTTTTTAGAAAAGGGCTTTATAACATTTTTCATTTTATTTGTATTTGTATTTTTCATTTATTTCTTTATTTCAGGCAATGACATAAAAAAGTACAAAGTTGACAACACATAATAATATAAATTAATATAGTGCAAAAGGTAATGTATAGCATATACACATATACATATGTAAACATAACATATAACATCAAAAATATATATTAAAAATAACAAAAATTGCATATCAATAGATAGATCCGAAGTTGTTCAAGTATTTTAAACGTTGAAAATTATTTAAAAAAATGAATTGCTGACTAATGACACTTTAATGAGCGCATCCTAAGAGTAAGTGTGTATAGTCGGTCTTAAGGTTGCACAATGAAACAAAAGGCAGAGCCAATCCAGGACATTTAAAGTTGTAAATGTGATCCAGTCACGAGGATGACTCATTTGTTCAGACCGCACACCAAAAGAGAATTAGAGAGGGAGAGGGACAACCACCACTGCTGACTGCCAAACTTTGAGGCCAACCTCTCTGCTCTCCTCCCATCTCATTCTTTCCCATTCGGGCACTCAGACGACACACACAGCAACAGGCTGCAGACCACAACCAACTTAAAAAGGTGAGTTCTCCTCAAGATGCTCTTCTTCTCAACTTCTCTCCTCATGCTTGTCTCCACCACAGAAGATGGCCACACCAAAAAACACCCCCCGGGGCGCACACAACACACCTCTCTCCCCCAACCGCATCACCCGCCTCCAGGAGAAGGAGGACCTGTGCAACCTCAACGACCGCCTGGCCGTCTACATCGACAAGGTCCGCAACCTGGAGGCCGAGAACGCCGGCCTGCGTCTGCGCATCACCGAGTCGGAGACGGAGGTCTCGCGGGAGCTGACGGGCCTCAAGGCGGCCTACGAGACGGAGCTGGCCGATGCCCGCCAGACGCTGGACTCGGTGGCCAAGGAGCGCGCGCGACTGCAGCTGGAGGTGGGCAAGCTGAGGGAGGAGTACAAGGAGCTCAAAGCCAGGTGTGTCCGTACATTTTTCATACTTGTCCTCGTCAGGGTCAGCTGGACGTAAACAGCAGTGCTAATAATATAATATTCCTCACATACATTTTGCTGACCCAAGCGCATTGTCGCGGGCGCCACACCCCAATAGCATTGCTTCCTCATGGCTAATTGCAGCCCAACATTCAAACATCCCATAGTCACACATCAAGGGCCTGAGGATGACTAAGTCCTTCCCTCCTCCTCCTCTTTTTTCCCCTTCCAGAGTAATAATAAACTTGCGCTACGTGGCAGCGCTCTGCTTCTTCTATTTTTCCATCGTCGTTGACTTGATGGCTGCAGTGTGTTTGGCAAACCTCGCGCCGTCGCCATGGCAGCCAAACACCAAAAGCTGTGGTTTTGTGGTTTCGACTGTAGACGGAGATGACTGAAGGCATTGTAACTCACGTGTCATGGAGTGGAAACCCCAAAGTACATCCCCGATTTTTTTTCTTTTTCCACCCGTCGTAGCACGTGTTTACTTAAAATAGCTCCCTTGACTGCTTGGAGAAATTTACAATGATTTATTTCCATCATGCTGAGCTAGGGGCCGAGTATCTTTCGCGTTTGAACCGATACGGTCTGTGTGTGTTCTTTTGTTACTCACTGCTGTTAATCAGATTCATTACATTTCTACGTTTGGATTTGATTGATTGATTGAAACTTTTATTAGTAGATTGCACAGTGAAGTACATATTCCGTACAATTGACCACTAAATGGTAACACCCCAATAAGTTTTTCAACTTGTTTAAGTCGGTTTCCACGTAAATCAATTAATGGATTAATCATGATTATTCTCAGGTTATTAATAACTTGCATAATTTAGTTTAATGTAAAAAATACCCCAATATTTGTACAAAAATGCAATTTTAATGTAAAAAATACCCCAATATTTGTACAAAAATGCAATTTTAATGTCAGAATCTCATCCTGGAATACCGTATATTACCAAATAGTAGCCCGGGCGTTTATTTCAGAAAATTGATTTTGGAGACAGGCGTTTAAAAGAAGCAGGCGGTTATTTGCACAAGGCTTTTATTTATTTTTGCACCAGGCCATTATTTGGTTACAATTGTTACAGTCCAATATTTTTTTTTTCGTACAAAAAACTTTAAATGTAAAAGCTATTGTAAACATACAAACAAACAAAACAAGAGATCAACATGAGGTAGGCTATCAAAAGACAAGAGATCAACAAGGCCTCAACATGACAGTAGTGCAACAATTGTCAAATAGAATACCAATACTAGAAATAACTAAACTTTTTAAATAAAGCAGCCTACCGGGAAAAATACAATGATGGTACCAAGTACTCAAGTATAAAACCCACCATCAAAACAGAACAATAATACTGTCACTTAAATCAAATAAAGGCTACAGTACTCCAAGTTTTAAATAAAGCAGCATACAGGAAAAATAAAATGATGGTACCAAGTACTCTATAAAAGCATCAAAACAATAATACTGCAGCAAACGCAACCCCAGTAGCATTTTAATCTAAATGATGCAAATAACAGCCCATGGGAGGCTATTTGGACATGGGCGGTTATTAGGAAGATGCGGTTAATTCACAAAATGGGGTCAGACCCCGGGCGGTTATTTGCCCAAGGGTGTTTATTTGGTAATATACGGTATTTATTTTTTTAAATGTTTTAGTGTACTTGAATGCACCACATTTATTTGCTCTAAAGTACGTAACAGTTTTATCTTAACCTACTCAGTGGCCTAGTGGTTAGAGTGTCCGCCTTCAGATGGGTAGGTTGTGAGTTCAAACCCCGGCCGAGTCATACCAAAGACTATAAAAATGAGAGCCATTACCTCCCTGCTTGGCACTCAGCATCAAGGCTTGGAATTGGGGGTTGAATCACCAAAAATGATTCCCGGGCGCGGCTACCGCTGCTGCTCACTGCTCCCCTCACCTCCCAGGGGGGTGATCAAGGGTGATGGGTCAAATGCAGAGAATAATTTCGCCACATCTAGTGTGTGTGTGTGACAATCATTGGTACTTTAACTTTAACTTTAAGTTCAGTCAGGGTGATTATTCTTATGGTGGATTTTTTTTTTTTTTTAATTCTTATTTATTTTAAAAAAAAAAAATGTTGTATTTTATTTCTGCTTTATCTGTTTTATCGTTGTAGTAAGTTTTTTTCTTCTGTGATACGGATCTCCCTGGCTCTGGAATAAATTACTATATATACCGTATTTTTCGGAGTATAAGTCACTCCGGAGTATAAGTCGCACCGGCCGAAAATGCATAATAAAGAAGGAAAAAAACATATATAAGTCGCACTGGAGTATAAGTCGCATTTTTTGGGGAAATGTATTTGATAAAAGCCAACACCAAGAATAGACATTTGAAAGGCAATTTAAAATAAATGAAGAATAGTGAACAACAGGCTGAATAAGTGTACGTTATATGAGGCATAAATAACCAACTGGTATGTTAACATAACATATTATGGTAAGAGTCATTCAAATAACTATAACATATAGAACATGCTATACAATCTGTCACTCCTAATCGCTAAATCCCATGAAATCTTATACGTCTAGTCTCTTACGTCAATGAGATCAATAATATTATAATGTGTTAATCATTTCACACATAAGTCGCTCCTGAGTATAAGTCGCACCCCCGGCCAAACTATGAAAAAAACTGCGACTTATAGTCCAAAAAATACGGTAATCTGCATATATACACGATTAATGCACAACTTTTTGTAAACAATCACATGAGTTAACTCTTTGTTTTTGACAAATCTAGTGTTAATAAAAAACTGTTTTTAAAAAAAATATAATTTAATATTTAATACTGAGCTGATAATGATAATTGTGCTGTCCGTTTTCCTGCACTCTTAGTCCCATTTGCAAGTATTCTTTTGCATGCAGTTACACTTCTAGGACATTAAATGGCAGTAGTGTCTAGACTGCTGTGTGTTGCCGTTGTCAGGAAGTAGTCTTTGCCACTATAAGCTGAAAGCGTCAGTCTTGTATTTTGTTGAGCTCTGCAAAGTGTTTATACGTAATTGTTAAACACTCGCTGTTTAAATGTATCGTGCATCTTAGTTGTATTTTTGATTACCAAACGTGGATTTGTTGATAGAATCTTAAATGGCGATCAGTAGCATGTATATGGCGTATCCAATTGGCATTGAGCTAACGCATTTGGACAACTCAACTCTTACTTTTGAGTGCTTTCTATCAGGTATACTTGCTTTGTTAGCATGGAAAATTGTGACAATACAGAGAGGCAGTCCGCTTCTAGAGCTACTTGAGTGCTTGTTTGAGCCCGTGACGAGTCGTCACATGAAACAAAACTGTCAGAATATGGCACCGTTTGATTTTAGGACCGACAGAATTTGGTCGGTACTTATAAAAATACCGAATTTGATACCCATTCTTATGTTCAGTACTATTAAGCTAGAGTTATATGTTATACTATACTACTTAAAGGTGTTTGATAAATACGTTAAGTACATATACAGTACAGGCCAAAAGTTTGGACACGCCTTCTCCTCATTCAATGTGTTTTCTTTATTTTCATGACTATTTACATTGTAGATTGTCACATCAAAACTATGAATGAACACATGTGGAGTTATGTACTTAACAAAAAAATAACTGAAAACATGTTTTATATTCTAGTTTCTTCAAAATAGCCACCCTATGCTCTAATTACTGCTTTGCACACTCTTGGCATTCTCTCAATGAGCTTCAAGAGGTAGTCACCTGAAATGGTTTTCACTTCACAGGTGTCATAGTTTTGATGCCTTCAGTGACAATATACAATGTAAATAGTTATGAAAATAAAGAAAACGCATTGAATGAGAAGGTGTTAGAGATGTCCGATAATATCGGACTGCCGATATTATCGGCCGATAAATGCTTTAAAATGTAATATCGGAAATTATCGGTAGTACAGAGCGCCAATAAACCTTAAAGGCACTGCCTTTGCGTGCCGGCCCAATCACATAATATCTGCGGCTTTTCACACACACAAGTGAATGCAAGCATACTTGGTCAACAGCCATATAGGTCACACTGAGGGTGGCCGTATAAACAACTTCAACACTGTTACAAATATGCGCCACACTGTGAACCCACACCAAACAAGAATGACAAACACATTTCGGGAAAACATCCGCACCGTAACACAACATAAATACAACAGAACAAATACCCAGAACCCCTTGCAGCACTAACTCTTCCGGGACGCTACAATACATACACCCCCCCCCCCAACCCCGCCCACCTCAACCTCCTCATGCTCTCTCAGGGAGAGCATGTCCCAGATTCCAAGCTGCTGTTTTGAGGCATGTTAAAAAAAATAATGCACTTTGTGACTTCAATAATAAATATGGCAGTGCCATGTTGGCATTTTTTTCCATAACTTGAGTTGATTTATTTTGGAAAACCTTGTTACATTGTTTAATGCATCCAGCGGGGCATCACAACAAAATTAGGCATAATAATGTGTTAATTCCACCACTGTATATATCGGTATCGCTTGATATCGGAATCGGTAATTAAGAGTTGGACAATATCGGAATATCGGCAAAAAAGCCATTATCGGACATCTCCAGAAGGTGTGTCCAAACTTTTGGCCTGTACTGTATATTACCGTCTATTTTGAGACCGAAACACGATCAAATATAAGAAATATATTTAATGGTGAGTAATCGAAATGAATCCACCTAAACCCTCTGATCAATGTGATTTTTAAAAAGTAATTGTTTCCACTCATTGTTTTTTTTTAATGTTTCCATTTGTCATTTGCAGGAACACTAAAAAGGAATCGGACCTGGCGGCAGCATTGCTGAGGCTCAAAGACTTGGAGGCCTTGCTGAACTCGAAGGACGCCTCCTTGACGACAGCGCTCGGAGAGAAGCGTAGCCTCGAAGCGGAAAACCGGGACCTGAAGACGCAGGTTGCCAAGGTACATTTCAACCCCAACTTTACAAAAGTCAACGGAAAGAGATCCCTTTTACAATATCTGCCCTCGCTCTTAGCTGGACACCAGCCTGGGTGAAGCCAGGAAGCAGCTGCAAGATGAGATGCTGAGGAGGGTGGATGGAGAAAATCGTATCCAGACCCTCAAGGAGCAGCTGGACTTCCAAAAGAACCTCCACTCTGAGGTCGGACTCCCCTGTCTTTTCTGTTTAGGGGTGACGTACTCGTAACGCGACACTTCCCACACAGGAGCTGCGCGAGACCAAGCGGCGCCATGAGTCTCGCATGGTGGAGTTGGACAACGGCCACCAGCAAGACTTTGAAAGCAAACTGGCGGAGGCCTTGACGGACATGCGTAGCCAGCATGACCTACAAATTCAACTCTATAAGGATGAGCTGGAGAAGACCTACAACTCGAAGGTAAACATTCTGAATGTGCATGTAAAAGGTCTCTTTGCTGTGAGGGTTCTCCTGAGCCCGAAAGGTTCTCCGTGAGCCCGGTAGACAGTTTGAATACAATCTTTTTATTACAACAGACTGGAATTGCTTTTCAGCTGTCTCTTCTAGGCGTCACGCTCTCGCTCTCTCTCCAGCTCCCAACTCCAACAACGTGTCTCATCCCGGCTGCTGCTAATAAAGGCGACAGGTGATTAGATAACAATCTACTCACCTGTCGCTGTCTTCGAGGCCGGTCCTGGCACACCCCGTTCCGCGGCAGGCCCGCACGCCCCCCCTCCACAGTACACAATTAGGGAAGGGTATCGAATTTGATACTTTTATAGGTACCACTGTGTACTGTATTTTTCGGAGTACAAGTCGCACCTGCCGAAAATGCATAATAAAAACATATATAAGTTGCATTGGAGCCCGGCCAAACTATGAAAAAAACTGCGACTTATAGTCCGAAAAATACGGTACTAGGGTTGTACGGTATAGAATAGAATAGAATAGAATGGACTTTACTGTCATTATATGTGCATATAACGAGAATAAGGACTCCAATTTAAGGTGCGGTAATGGGAACAAATATGGGATAAAAATAAATTACACAAGAGTTAATAAAGATACAACTAAGAATTGAAATAAACAGACTACTATCCAATAAAAATAATAAGCAATCCTGTACAATATACAAAACACTATACAAAATACTGTACAATATACAGAACAAGACAAGATTACCGGAATAATAAATAACAATCAGTGTCGGATGTATTGCACTCGAAGTGTATACCGGTATTAGTATAGTACCGCGATACTAATTAAGCATTTTCGGTACGATACCGTCTCTGAAACGTACCAGTCCCGCACTCCCCCGCGCCCACGTCGAAGTCACGTCGTGACATTCCTGGTTTTACGAGCAGAGGAGCATGTTCGGCAGCGCACAATCACAGAGTACTTGCAAGCAGACACAGTGTGTAGACAGAAAAGGGAGAATGGACGCATTTTGGCTTAAAAACTGACGATAAAGGTGAAGTTATAACACTGAAACACCCTCAGGAAGAGCTGCTTTAAGACATGGCTAGCTAGCTAGCGGCTAACGTCCATCCGCAATCGGCAGTGTTTTAGTTACTTCTAAATCACTAATCCTCATCTCCATGGCGACAAATAAAGTAAGTTGCTTACAAGTATCATTATCACTGCAGGACGAGGAATAGCTAAACATGCTTCACTACACACCGTAGGAGGATACAATAGCTCACCGGCGTCACAATGTAAACAAACGCCATT
Organism: Nerophis lumbriciformis; assembly: GCF_033978685.3. Classification (NCBI taxonomy): domain Eukaryota; kingdom Metazoa; phylum Chordata; class Actinopteri; order Syngnathiformes; family Syngnathidae; genus Nerophis; species Nerophis lumbriciformis. The sequence goes on from NC_084568.2 coordinate 654,466, forward strand.
GCTGGATCTACACCTGACATCCACTGTAATGATATCATGCACAGGCACGTATCTAGTCGATACTACTATGATTACGTCAATATTTTTTGACATCACAACATCTTCTTTAGTTTAAAAAAAAATGTATATTATGTTTATAAAGTCAGGAAATACGTCCCTGGACACATGAGGACCTTGAATATGAACAATGTATGATCTTGTTATACTTGGTATCGGATTGATACCCAAATTTGTGGTATCATCCAAAACTAATGTAAAGTATCAAAGAAGAGGAGAATAAGTGATTATTACATTTGAACAGAAGTGTAGATAGAACATGTTGAAACAGAAAGTAAGCAGATATTAACAGTAAATGAACAAGTGGATTAATAACTAATTTTTACAGTTTGTCCCTCATAATGTTGACAAAATAATAGAATGATAAAAGACACAATATGTTACTGCATACGTCAGCAGACTAATTAGGAGTCTTTGTTTGTTTACTTACTAATAAAAGACAAGTTGTCCAGTATGTTCACTATTTTATTTAAGGACTTAACTGCAATAATAAACATGTTTAATGTACCCTAAGATTTTTTGTTAAAATAAAGCCAATAATGCAATTTTTTTGTGGTCCCCTTTATTCAGAAAAGAGCCGAAATAATTTTAGTACCGATACCGGTACCAAAATATTGGTATCGTTACAACACTACTGTGTACTGATTCACGAAAAATCAAACAGTGCCATATTTCAATGTTTTTTGTTGCACATGATGTCACGTCTGTCTCAAGCACTTGGCTGGGAAACAAGCAGTCAAGCACTCAGAGTGGATGCAGTCACACTGCCTCTTGGTAACGTGCCAACAAAGCGAGGAGAAGGCACTGGAAAGTAGAGCGAGGCTCCACTTCTTAAAATGCGCTAGCTCAATGCTAATTTACATTGGATTTGTCATATACATGCTAGATATTAGCATTTCAACACCTTTAAATTCGGTAGGCAAACCGACAACTGAGATGCGCGTTACAATTAAACCTGGTGTAATAAATCTAATGCTTACAGCACGGGTGCCCACACTTCTTCTGCAGGCGAGCTACCTTTCAATTGACCAAGTCGAAGGGATCTACCTCATTCATATATCTATCCATCCATTTTCTACCGCGTGTCCCTTTTTGGGGTCGCAGAGGGATCCTATCCCAGCTGCATTCGGGGGGAAGGTGACGTCTTGGTGAAGATTGATGATCGCTAATTTTTAGGTCTATTTTTTTCATGCCTGGCTGGCGATCGACTGACACACCCTACATCATCGACGTAATGGGTACCCCTGACTTACAGTTTAAGCACTTTGTAGGGCTCAACAAGAGACAAGACTGGCACATTCAACTTAGTGGCAAAGACTACTTCCGGACTCGGCAGCACAGTGAATTTTATACACTACATGCAAAGTCTACTATATAATAGCATAAGAAAACAAGATAAGCGGACAGCACAGCTCAGTTGACACATTTGAACACACGCAATACTACCGAACATTGAGAACCACTGGGAATTGATACCTGTAATGACTCAGATTTGAAAGGTACCCAATAATGATTTTAAAACCTTGCTGTTTGTTTTTAAAGCTTTACATGGACTGGCACCTCAGTATATCTCGGACCTCATCCAAATTTACTCTCCTGCGCGCGCTCTGAGGTCCGAGAGCCAGCTCCAGCTCGTGGTGCCCAAGACCAGACTTAAATCTAGGGGAGACAGGGCCTTCTCTGTGGTCGGCCATAAGCTCTGGAACACTCTGCCCCTCCATGTTCAAACTGCTCCCACAGTGGAGTGTTTTAAGTCTCGTCTTAAGACCCACTTTTATTCTTTGGCTTTTAACACTACGTGAGTTGTGTGGTCCTCTGTTGTCCTCTGTGTTTTTTATACAATTTGATTTCTATTTACTGTTTTAATTGGTTTTACCCTTTAAAATCGTTTTTAATCATATTTATTTTTATATTGTTTTTATATTTATTTATTTTTTGTTTTTATTCAGTCATTGGTGGAGCTAAGGATAATATTTGAATATTGTTTTTAATATTGTTGTGCAGCACTTTGGAAACATTTTTGTTGTTTAAATGTGCTATGTAAATAAAGTGGATTGGATTGGATTAAATATCCTCTGCTGTGTTTCTACCTTCCGTCACGCAGCTGGAAGGCGCACGTCAGTCAGCAGACAGGAGCAGCCATCTGGTAGGTGCGGCGCATGAGGAGCTCCAGGAGACACGCGTCCGCCTGGAGTCCGTGTCGTCTCAGCTCAGCCAGCTGCAGAAACAGGTGACCTGAAACAAGCAGCCGGCGCAGTTTACTCTCGGGTTCATTGCACAACAAGACGGGCGATCATAGTAATGAAAAGCAAAACCTTGAGGACGTACAGTGCAGGACAAAAGTTTGGAAACACCTTCTCATTCAATGTGTTTTCTTTATTTTCATGACTATTTATGTCAGGTTCAAACACTGATGACATCTATTAAACAAGACAAGAGGCAAATAATTAAACACAGACAGAATTCAGTTTGGACTCAATATTGAGGAGAGTCGTCTGTACACTGTACCCTTGTACTGTATCTCAGCACGCTCTGCCAAAAGATTGCATGCCTCCTTCTTTTATTTTGGACTCTCCCCGACCACATGGCCATCGCTGCTTCCAAAGGACAAAGGTCGCAAAAAGTTCACAGAAAAGGTCGTAAACAATTCACAGAAAAGGTCAGTTCAAAAAGAGTTCGTAAAATAGTTCGAAAAGAGGTCCATAAAATAGTTCAAAAAGAGTTCGTAAAATACTTCAAAAAGAGGTCGTCTGGAAATTGGGCAGATCCTTGGTTCTCTCCGCTTTGAAGTCCTTGGGTTAGAACAATATCTTTCTGTTGATTACCCCCCCGCGCCACCCCCCCTACACAGTGGAGTTTTACGAGCCTTACTCTTGGTAGGTTTCAAAGACAGCTTTTGTCTTCTTGTCAGGAACTCAATGTAATACAAAGTTGTTCTGATAATTTAGAAACAATTATTCTAACATTTCAGCTTCAAGTACACCTGTGAAGTGAAAACCATTTCAGGTGACTACCTCTTTAAGCTCATCGAGAGAATGCCAAGAGTGTGCAAAGCAGTAATCAGGAAAAGGGTGGCTATTTTGAAGAAACTAGAATATAAAACATGTTTTCAGTTATTAGGGCCCGCATGGCCCATTGCATAAGGACTCCCAAAGGGAGTCCTTATGCAATGGGACATAAGGACCTATTGAATTTCTAAGGTTTTATTATTATTATTCTTCCGCAACTTTGCGCTGTAATTTGACCCCCTTAACATACTTCAAAACTCACCAAATTTTACACACACACATCAGTAATATACGGCAAAACTTTTTATCAAAAAACCAAACCTCAAAACTCAAAATTGCGCTCTAGCGCCCCCTACGAAAAAAACAAACTAGACTGCCTGTAACTCCCACTAGGAAGGTCGGAGAGACATGAAACAAAAACCTTTATGTAGGTCTCACTTAGACCTAGATTTCATAATAGTATATTCTCGGGCTAAAATCAACAGGAAGTTGGCAATTCCCCCTTCAAGACAAAAAAGTACTAAAAACAGTAACTTTTGCCTCTTTGAGCTGTATTTTGACCCCCATAACATGCTTCAAAACTCACCAAACTGAACACACACATCAGGACTGGCAAACATTGCGATCTAAAAAAAAAACCTAACCCCAAATCTCAAAATTGCGCTCTACTGCAATTTTTTTATAAAACGCAAAAAAAAAACTGCTCCTCGGAAGAAAAAAATGACAAAACTGCCTGTAACTCCCACTGGGAAGGTCGGAGAGACATGAAACAAAAACCTCTATGTAGGTCTCACTTAGACCTACATTTCATAGATTGACAACCCCCAGCAAAAATCAACAGGAAGTTTGCTATTCCCCCTTCAAAACAAATTTTTTTGTAAAAACCGGTCACCTTCCTTCAAAAACTATCTCCTCTGAGCGTGTTTGTCGGACTAAAACTGGACAAAAGTATTGGGACACTTAGGACTACAACTTGACAAAAGTATTGGGCCACTTGGGACTAAAACTTGACAAAAGTATTGGGACACTTGACTACAACTTGACATAAGTATTGGGACACTTCGGATTACCACTGGACAAAAGTATTGGGACACTTAGGAATAAAACTGGACAAAAGTATTGGGACACTTACGACGAATACTGGACAAAAGTATTGGAACACTTCGCACTAAAAGTAGACTAAAGTATTGGGACACTTGGGACTAAAACTTGACAAAAGTATTGGAACACTTAGGACTAGCACCTGCCAAATATGCGGGCCCGACCAATGCTGCTTGCAGCTTTAATTTCACCTGTTTTTGTTAAGTACATAACTCCACATGTGTTCATTCATAGTTTTGATGTGACAATCTACAATGTCAGCTCTTTGAATTAGAAGGTGTGTCCAAACTTTTGGCCTGTACTGTATATAAGAATAAGCATGCAGTTCATGTATTTCGTGAATGTCAAAATGAAAAGAACAAATATTTAGTAAGAAAATATTCTTTATTAAAAGCATATTGTTACCATTTCGCGGGCCATATAAAATGATGTGGCGGGCCAGATCTGAGTTTGACACCTGTGGGTTAAAGAATCAGCTCCATTGCTAGTAAAGATGATATGACACTGTTTCCATTGACATGGCAAGAACCTCATCTATGTTGGTTGTCTGTCTTTAGCTTGCTGCCCGTGAAGCAAAGGTGAGAGACCTGGAGGAAGCCCTGTCTCGAGAGCGGGACACCATGCGGCGCCTTCTTGGAGAGAAAGACCGAGAAATGGCGGAGATGAGGCAGCGGATGCAGCAGCAGCTGGACGAGTACCAGGAGCTCCTGGATGTCAAGCTGGCATTAGACATGGAGATTTGTGCCTACAGGAAACTCCTGGAGGGCGAGGAGCAGAGGTTGGTGCTCCGCAGTACCCGACACCCCCTCGGTGGCGTCATCACCTGTCTCTCTGCAGGCTGCGTCTCTCCCCGAGTCCGCCCCCGACCACGATGGCGGTGAGTCGCACCTCGAATCTGTCGGCTCATTCGCGATCGGGCCACTGCGGCTCTGCCGTCAAGAGGCGGCGCCCCAATGACACGGACAGCGAGGCCTCCAGCTTTGCCGGCGGAGCCGTGGCTCGCACCCGCATTACCCAGCAGGCCTCTGCCAGCGGACGGGTCACTGTGGATGAAGTGGACCTGGATGGGAAATACGTCCGACTCAGCAATAAAGCAGACGAGGTTTGTGTTGAGTGATCATGTAATAACATCAACATGTGTCACTCTTTAGGTTTTTATCAACTTTAACACACTCCATTTTTGTTTGAGATGATTCGTACCTCATATCCATCTCATCCGTACCTCACCCCATCTTCATCTGGCGCTCATCTTCATGTGTGATCTCCAACACATACATGCATCATCAGCTCATCACCATGTCATCCTCCCTATGTTGTCTTGCTCCTGATCTGGGACTCCATTAAGGCTCACCACTAAGGTTTTTCTTGTTCCCATGATGCTCCTGTAGGATCAAAATCTAGGGAACTGGCAAGTGAAACGTCAGGTAGGATCCGGTTCTGCAATTGCATTCAAGTTCCCTGCAAAGTTCGTCCTGAAGGCCGGCCAGAGAGTCACGGTAAACGTCTCCTTCCTCCGGCAAAGTCCTCCAATCAGAACACGGTTCAAGATGTCCCATGTGACTTTTTTCACGGCGACCAGATCTGGGCTGCTGGTGCTGGTGGAAACCACAATCCTCCTTCCGATCTGGTGTGGAAGACACAACCCAACTGGGGCACCGGAGACCAGTTCCAGACCACCTTGATCAGTGCTAATGGGGAGGTGCTTTATTTAGTCCCAAAGTACAAATTTGAGAAAATACCGCAGTCCAGAATGTCTTTTGAGATACTTTTTTTGGTTGCAGGAAATGGCAATGAGGAAGGTCACTCGCACACAGCTTGAAGAAGATGACGACGACCTGGTAACTTTACACAGTGGTACCTCCGTTTCTATAAGCGCTCCTTTCCTCATCCCGGACGAGCCCCCATTTAATGTAATGACCTGATGGTCAAACATATTTAAGACGGACACAGGAGACAAAAGTCAACTCAACAGATTTTAATTTCAATATTGACTGTGAGTTGTTTGTTTAGTGTAATTAGGTATTTTGTATTCAGTTTCTACAAAAGCCAAAAGCAGTGTCACGTTGTGTAAATGGTAAATAAAAACAGAATACAATGATTTGCAAATCCTTTTCAACTTATATTCAATTGAATAGACTGCAAAGACAAGATACTTAACGTTCGAACTGGAAAACGTTGTTATTTTTTTGCAAATATTAGCTCATTTGGAATTTGAAGCCTGCAACATGTTTCAAAAAAGCTGGCACAAGTGGCAAAAAAGACTGAGAAAGTTGAGGAATGCTCATCAAACATTTATTTGGAACATCCCACAGATGGAGAGGCTAATTGGGAACAGGTGGGTGCCATGATTGGGTATAAAAGCAGCTTCCATGAAATGCTCAGTCATTCACAAACAAGGATGGGGCGAGTGTCACCACTTTGTCAACAAATGGCTGAGCAAATCGTCCAACAGATCAACATTTCTCAACCAGCTATTGCCAAGGAATTTAGAGATTTTACCATCTATGCTCCGTAATATCATCAAAATGTTCAGAGAATCTGGAGAAATCACTGCACGTAAGCCATGATATTACGAACCTTCGATCCCTCAAGCGGTACTGCATCAAAAACAACATTAATGTGTAAAGGATATCACCACATGGGCTCAGGAACACTTCAGAAAACCACTGTCAGTAACTACAGTTGGTCGCTACATCTGTAAGTGCAAGTTAAAACTCTACTATGCAAGGCGAAAACCGTTTATCAACAACACCCAGAAACGCCGCCGGCTTCGCTGGGCCCGAGCTCATCTAAGATGGACTGATGCAAAGTGGAAAAGTGTTCTGTGGTCTGACGAGTCCACATTTCAAATTGTTTTTGGAAATTGTGGACGTCGTGAGGAAAAGAGGAAAAAGGAAAAAAACCATACGGATTGTTATGGGCTCAAAGTGTAAAAGCCAGCATGTGTGATGGTATGGGAGTGTATTAGTGCCCAAGGCATGGGTAACTTACACATCTGTGAAAGCACTGTCACGCCAAATTTCTTCCCCCTACAACCCCCCCCCCCCCCATTTACTTCCGGGGTCATTTCCTCTTACGTCATTTCCTCTTACTTACCTCATTTCCTCTTACGTCATTGACAGCGATCGATAACACTTCAGCTTTGACACAGGACAGCAGCACACACAATATTGTAGTGAAATGGTTTCAACAACAATGTTGATTTAAAGTACAGATATTTAACAGTATTATATATTAATTAATATTAGTGAAATGGTTTCAACAATAATGTTGATTTAAAGTACAGACATTTAACAGTATTATATATTAATTAATATTTTTTGCACGTTACCACGAAGACAGAAGTTCCCAGCAGCGGCCCTAACACTCCGCCTGAAATTTTTCAAAGCCTGCTGGTGTTTGACATAAGTCCCCTGGGAAAGATAAAGACAAATGTCATTCAGTGACACCACCATTTTCAGGAGATTTGGATTCTATCGATCGCTGTCAATGACGTAAGAGGAAATGACGTAAGTAAGAGGAAATGACGTAAGAGGAAATGACCCCGGAAGTAAATGGGGGGGGGGAAGGTTTTTGTAGGGGGAAGAAATTTGGCGTGACAGCGCCATTAATGCTGAAAGGTACATACAGGTTTTGGAGCAACATATGTTGCCATCCAAGCAACGTTATCATGGACGCCCCTGCTTATTTCAGCAAGACAATGCCAAGCCACGTGTTACAACAGCGTGGCTTCATAGTAAAAGAGTGCGGGTACTAAACTGGCCTGCCTGTAGTCCAGACCTGTCTCCCATTGAACATGTGTGGCGCATTATGACGCCTAAAATACCACAACGGAGACCCCCGGACTGTTGAACAACTTAAGTTGTACATCAAGCAAGAATGGGAAAGAATTCCACCTGAAAAGCTTAAAAAATGTGTCTCCTCAGTTCCTAAATGTTTACTGAGTGTTGTTAAAAGGAAAGGCCATGTAACACAGTGGTAAAAATGCCCCTGTGACAACTTTTTTGTGATGTGTTGCAGGCATCAAATTCCAAATGAGCTAATATTTGCAAAAAATAACAAAGTTTCTCAGTGTGAACATTAAATATCTTGTCTTTGCAGTCTATTCAATTGAATATAAGTTGAAAAGGATTTGCAAATCATTGTTTTTATTTACCATTTACACAACGTGACAACTTCACTGCTTTTGGCTTTTGTATAAGCGCTCCTTTCCTAATCCCTGACGAGCCCCCATTTAATGTTATGACCCGAGGGTCAAACATATTTAAGACGAACACAGGAGACAAAAGTCAACTCAACAGGTTTTATTTTCAACATTGACTGTGAGTTGTTTGTTCAGTGTGTTTATTTACAAAATAAAATGACCTGATGAGCCTGCCCGAAAGGAACAAAAGACAGTTTATTACTAATGTTAAAAATTACTTTGTTTTTTGTATCATTTGGTCTTTGGAACAAAAACCCACAGCTATCACTGTGTTCACTGCAAAAACTGACATCTAAGTAAGATGAAATATGTCAAATAAGGGTGATATTTGCTATATTTTCTGTCTGATAAGATCATTCTTCTCACTAAGCAGATTTGATGTTGGAGTGGAGTGTTTTACTTGTTTTAAGAGTTTTGGTCCTAAATGATGTCAGTAAGATATTACAGCTTGTTGCTGAGATGTGATGACCTATATTGAGTAAAACATGCTTGAAACTAGAATATCAAGTGTTGTGTCATCAACACTCACAAGTATAAAACTACTTTTTTAAAGTCATCATTTCTTATTTCAAGCATGAAAAAAAAAATCATGATGCCGAGCGCATATCATGATGTCAAGATAATGGCACTAGCATTTACTTCATTTAAGAATATTTTTCAACATATTGAGCAAAAAGGTCTCTTTTTTTTCTACCAAGAAAAGTGCACTTGTTATTAGTGAGAATATATTTATTTTAAAGTATTTTGGGGTTCATTGAGGTTAGCTCATTTTACTTATTTTGTAAAGTCTTGACAAGCCACATTTTCTTGTTCTATTGGCGGATAATTTTGCTTACTTCAAATAAAATACCCCTCATTTTTGTATGTTTTTTCTTGTTTTTGAACACTGACTTTTTGCAGTCTTTCCTTCAATATTCCGTCAGTCTTCCATTGGCTCTTTCTTTCCTCAAGGATGATTTAACGTCTGTCCTCCCACAGCAGGTGGCTCACAGCACCTGCGGGGACAGCGAGTACAACCTGCGTAGTCGCACGGTGGTGTGCGGCTCCTGCGGCCTCCCCTCGGACAAGTCCAACAACTGCTCCGTCGTGTCTTCGGCTTCCCGCTCCTTCCGCAGCGGTGGGATCTCCGAGGGTTTGCTGCCCCATTCTTACGTGTTCAGCACCAGCTCGCCTCGCAAGGTGAACAGGCAAAATGAATACAACCTGAGTGAAGAACATGCTGTTAAATGTACTTTTTTGTTGTTGTTTTGTTTCTCAGAGTGGAAGAACTGAGAAATGTCCAATCATGTGAGCTTCTGGAGGACCAACACTGTTCATACCAGTTCCTTTATGATTATGGTACTTTGATATAATCCTTCCATTTAATCTGAAAAATCTACATACTGCCTTTTTGTGATATATAGAATAGAATAGGATATACTATTCATATATACAGGATTTCTGTATACATGAATATAGCTTTTTGCTATTCCGGATATACTAGGCATGCTTTGACTTATTTTTTTATATTTTGTAAAATTCATTTATAGATGGTGTCAGCCACCTGACAATGACATATGAAGTAGTTTAGTCTAAAACTTTGACATCTTAATACTGCTGTTAGGACTTTTTTTTATAAAATGCTGAAAAGAGAATGAATAAAATGATGACTATTCATGATTACGTTTACACTTACTTTCTCAGTAAAATGGCCTCCGTGTTTGTTGTGCTTTTTTTTTGTTTTTTCAAAATAAACTTTGCAGAAATTGATCTACAGTAATTTGACTTTTCACTTGTGATCATCGTCTAAAACTTTATTCACAAATTATCAAATATTACTGTTTTAATTGTAAATACAAAACAGAAAATTCAGCATGACTGTACCAAAATGAATGAAAATTATTAGAGATGTCTGATAATGGCCTTTTTGCCGATATTCCGATATTGTCCAACTCTTAATTACCGATTCCGATATCAACCGACACCGATATATACAGTGGTGGAATTAACACATTATTATGCCTAATTTTGTTGTGATGCCCCGCTGGATGCATTAAACAATGTAACAAGGTTTTCCAAAATAAATCAACTCAAGTTATGGAAAAAAATGCCAACATGGCACTGCCATATTTATTATTGAAGTCACAAAGTGCTTTATTTTTTTTTAACATGCCTCAAAACAGCAGCTTGGAATTTGGGACATGCTCTCCCTGAGAGAGCATGAGGAGGTTGGGTTGAGATGGGGTGGGGGGGGGGTAGGAGGTAGCAGGGGTGTATATTGTAGCGTCCCGGAAGAGTTAGTGCTGCAAGGGGTTCTGGGTATTTGTTCTGTTGTGTTTATGTTGTGTTACGGTGCGGATGTTCTCCCGAAATGTGTTTGTCATTCTTGTTTGGTGTGGGTTCACAGTGTGGCACATATTTGTAACAGTGTTAAAGTTGTTTATACGGCCACCCTCAGTGTGACCTGTATGGCTGCTGACCAAGTATGCGTTGCATTCACTTGTGTGTGTGAAAAGCCGTAGATATTATGTGATTGGGCCGGCACGCAAAGGCAGTGCCTTTAAGGTTTTTTGGCGCTCTGTACTTCTCTCTACGTCCGTGTACACAGCGGCGTTTTAAAAAGTCATACGTTTTACTTTTTGAAACCAATACCACATTTTAAAGCATTTATCGTCCGATAATATCGGCAGTCCGATATTATCGGACATCTCTAAATATTATTTGATATTTTGACTTTGATCATTTTGTTTTTCATGTTTAATTTTATGCCACTTTTAAAAAGCTTTTCATGGAAGTTTTTGTCTATTAAATATACTTTGTTAATGTACAGTTTATTCTTTGTAACAAATATTCATTACAAGGGGAAAATATGGAGGGCCAAATAAATAAATAAATCTTTAGATAATTAAAGTTAAAAGTTAAAGTCCCAATGATTGTCACACACACACTGAGTGTGGTGAAATGATCCTCTGCATTTGACCCATTCCCCATGTTCACCGCCTAGCAGGTGAGGGGAGCAGTGAGCAGCAGCGGTGGCCGCGCTCGGGAATCATTTGGTGATTTAACCGCCAATTCCAATCCTTGATGCTGAGTGCCAAGCAGGGAGGCTATGGGTACTATTTTTTGTAGTCTTTGGTATGACTGCTGGGGTTTGAACTCACAACCTTCCAGTCTCAGGGCGGACACTAACCAGTGGCCTAGTGGTTAATTGCTTGAATGATTAATAATGAATAAATAAACAACATGAATTATAATTATAATTTAATATATAAATATGTTATTGAATGTGTCATTAATTAAAATGTATTATTTAATCATTCAATTGAGTATTGATTGCATTATTTTATGATCTATTTTAGTGGTGCAAGGACAAATTGTGAAGCAAAATTAAAATTGAATCAAGTGGAAATTGATAGAGTATAAGAAACTAAATTCTTGGGAATAATAATTGATCATAAATTATGTTCGAAACTTATTGAATATATAAAGGGAAACATATCCAAATCCATTGCTATTCTGTATAAAGTAAAACATGCTGAATAAGAAATGTCTGCATATGTTATATTATTCTTTTATTTTTCCATATTTAACATATTGTGTTGAAGTTTGGGGAAATGTTTATAGAACAAACATAGACCCAATAATTAAACTTCAAAAAAGGGTCATTAGAATAATACACAAAGTGTGCTACTATGAACATACCAATCCATTACGTATAAGTTCTAATGTGTTAAAATGTTCAGATATTGTGTTTTTAAAAACAATGGAAATTATGTTTGGAGTAAAGAACAACAGCTTTTTAGCATGTATTCTTAGGTTATTTACATTAAGAGGAGAAAACTATAATTTATTGAGGATATTGATTTTTGAAATAGGTAAAGTAAGAAGGAATATAAAATACAAATGTATTTCAGTTTTAGGAGTTAAATGGTGGAACAAGCTCAGTGATGAGCTGAAGACATGTACTTCTTTGTTAAGGTTCAAGAACACCTTGAAAGGTGAAATCATTGAAAATTATAAAATATAGTAACAATTACTTTCATCCCATTGATTTTTTTTATTTTTTTTAATGTTGATGTTCCAGGCAATCTAATGTTCAGTGAATGTATAGGATAGGCAAATATAAGCTTTGGCGTCAGCCTATTCCTTTTTCGGTCATTCTTTTTCTTTTCTTTTCTTTTTGTGTGTAAATGTGTATGATTGTTAAATATGTCTCATCTGTACTGTTAAATTAGTCACACAAAATGGTTAATGTTGTTTATATGACCGAAATAAACTTATTTCATTCATTTTACGATTTAATTATTGATATAACTATTTCACAATTTAATGATGAGTTAATTAATTAACGACACATGTAAGATGTATTTATTCATTTAATTTCGTCCCATTTCCCACTCCAAAGAAAAAAATCAATACTGTTGTTTTTCATTTTCTTAAGGACAGAAAAAAAATGCTTCCGGTTTCTGAACTTTTATTTTGAAAATTGGAGCCGTGGTGCGTTTTCACTCCTGCCCGGATGTAGGTCGTTTCTGTGTGCTGTTCTTCTTCAACTCTTTCCTGCGTGTTGTTGTTTTGTAAGTTGTATCACCGCACGGCCTTTAATGCACAACTTGCATGCAAAAGGGGGAACTCTTACTCACATTTGGTGAGTTGAACTCATCTTTACTCATTTCCGGTTGTCTTTGCACAACCTGGTTTAAACGAGGCTAACTGTTAGCAAGTTGCTGACAGCACACGCCCTCCTAAAGTTGTCACTTAAACTTTGTTTTGTGTCCAATAATGTACTTTACGGCATAGATTGTTATATGGTTATTTAAGACAACATTTGGTGAGTTTTACTAATATTTACTCGCTTCCGGTTGTCATGTTTGAATAAAGCTAACTGTTAGCATATTGCTAAACGCACACGACCTCCTAAATGTGTCACTTAAACTTTGTTTTGTGTGTAATGGTTTCATTTAAAACACAGACACAATTATGCTATGTATTAAACGCTTTTTATGACATTTGGCGAGTTTTACTAATATTCACTCGTTTGCGGTTATTGTCTGAAGGTTTAGAGAAAGCTAACTGTTAGCACACGCCCTCCTAAAGTTGTCACCTAAACTTTGTAATAATTATATAACATTTATATTATTATTAAAGTTAAAGTACCAATGATTGTCTCACACACTCACTAGGTGTGACAAAATTATTCTCTGCATTTGACCCATCACCCTTGATCACCCCCTGTGAGGGGAGCAGTGAGCAGCAGCGGTGGCTGCGCCCGGAAATCATTTTTGGTGATTTAACCCCCAATTCCAACCCTTGATGCTGAGTGCCAAGCAGGGAGGTAATGGCTCCCATTTTTATAGTCTTTGGTATGATTATATGACTATATAGGACAATAATGTACTTTAATAATACGTAATATATTTAAAAAAATATACAGTACAGGCCAAAAGTTTGAACGCACCTTCTTTCAATACATTTTCTTTATTTTCATGACTATTTACATTGTAGATTGTCACATCAAAACTATGAATGAACACATGTGGAGTTATGTACTTAACAAAAAAGAGGTGAAATAACTGAAAACATGTTTTTATTTTCTAATTTCTCCAAAATAGCCACCCTATGCTCTGATTACTGCTTTGCACACTCTTGGCATTCTCTCCATGCGCTTCAAAAGCACACCTGTGAAGTGAAAACCATTTCAGGTGACTACCTCTTGAAGCTCATGGAGAGAATGCCAAGAGTGTGCAAAACAGTAATCGGAGCAAAGGGTGGCTATTTTGAAGAAACTAGAATATGAAACATGTTTTCAGTTATTTCACCTTTTTTTGTTAAGTACATAACTCCACATGTGTTCATTCATAGTTTTGATGCCTTCAGTGACAATCTGCCACCCACAGGTGTCAAACTCAAGGCCCGAGGGCCAGATCTGGCCCGCCATTTCATTTTATATGGCCCGCGAAATGGTAACAATGTGCTTTTAATAAATATTTTCTTACTAAATATTTGTTCTTTTCATTTTGACATTCAATAAATACATGAAGTGCATGCTTATCTTTATATACATATCTTTTCAAATGTAATAAGATCTAATAATGCAACAAAATTTTATTTTTTTTAAATTAAAAATAAGTACTTGAATATCAGCTTGACTTAGGATTTCAAAGCAAGTTATCAAATTGTGCACTGTAAAAATGACAATAGACTATTGGGGCGGTATAGCTCGGTTGGTAGAGTGGCCGTGCCTGCAACTTGAGGGTTCCAGGTTCGATCCCCGCTTCCGCCATCCTAGTCACTGCCGTTGTGTCCTTGGGCAAGACACTTTACCCACCTGCTCCCAGTGCCACCCACACTGCTTTAAATGTAACTTAGATATTGGCTTTCACTATGTAAAAGCGCTTTGAGTCACTAGAGAAAAGCGCTATATAAATATAATTCACTCACACACTATAAGGTAACATTTTATTTTTTTTACCAAAAAACAACAACTTTGGTACTGTTTGTGTACACCATAAAATCAACAACTCTATATTTTAGTGGTACTGTTTTTGCGGTGTCTGTTTTTCGAGAGAATGCCAAGAGTGTGCAAAGGGTGGCTATTTTGAAGAAACTAGAATAAAAACATGTTTTCAGTTATTTCACCTTTTTTTTGTTAAGTACATAACTCCACATGTGTTCATTCATAGTTTTGATGTGACAATCTACAATGTAAATAGTCATGAAAATAAAGAAAACACATTAAATGAGAAGGTGTGTCCAAACTTTTGGCCTGTACTGTATTCTGAAACATTTTAAAACATATATATGTAAAAATAAAATACAAATGATACATTAATAAAAACATGCCGTTGAGAGATTCGGTGATAATAGCAATAAATAAAATAGAAACTTTAATAACACATTTAAAAAAGTTTAAGGCTTTGAGGGCAAATGATTTAAAAGGGAGCCAGTAGAAGTATTTGCTTTTGTTTAGTTATTGTGCACTCAGCACTTTAAGTACCAGTACTTATCATATACATCTGATTTATCACACGGAAAGACTTCCACATTTTACTAGTAAATAGATATGATCAAAATAGTGTCAATCTCACGGAGATTCTTGAGCCATTTTGAGAGATAATGAGGAAGCCAGTCACGCGATCGCGTGTCGTAGAGGTAGGGTAATCAGATCAAAGGGTGGCTATTTTGAAGAAACTAGAATATAAAACATGTTTTCATTTATTTCACCTTTTTTTGTTAAGTACATAACTCCACATAGTTTTGACGTGACAATCTACAATGTAAATAGTCAAAGAAAACACATTGAATGAGAAGGTGTCCAAACTTTTAGCCCTTACTGTGTCTAACATTTGTCATTTTCCAGACTGATGAAACAAAGCAGCGAGATGAAGATTATGAAGATAATTTTCTGTTCCAGGACCTTCTGAATGCTGAGTGTGCGGACACTGTTCGGCATCGGCTTCCTTGTGAGCTCCCGGGCCACGGCAGTCTTTGCGCAAATAGGGAAATGCGCTCCGTCTGCAGCCGCTAACAACCACCCCACAGACTGTTACACAAGCAGACCGGCGTCCACCATGGCCCACACCATCAAATACCTCGGGTGCGTTTCACAAAAAAGCCTTTATAGTAAGTTTGTTGGGTTTGTGGACTGACTTATGGATGTGGTGCAGACAGGAGGAGGCGCAGCACATTGATGAGGAGCTCTTCAGTGAGTATGGCTTCAGTGTGGACCAGCTGATGGAGCTCGCTGGCCTCAGTTGTGCTACAGCTATCACAAGGGTGAGATGTCAACAAGGTAGTGTTGTCCCCATACCAATATTTTGGTACCAGTACCTAGGGATGTCCCGATCCAGGTTTTTGCACTTCCGATACTGACCGATACTGGCCTATCCGAGCATGTATTGAAGTTTAAAGTTATTTAGCCTACTTAGTTGTCAGAATCATGTTGAAAAGGGTTTTAGTACTCTTGATAACAACTAGCCAGCTGAATTAGGGGAGTTTGAATAATACACAATGGTTGGTAACAAGAAACTGACCTGTTTATTCAAGGATAAACACAAAATAGACAAAATTATACATGACAAACAGAAATGGCATCATTGAACTAGGGCTGGGCGATATGGCCTTTTTTTAATATTGCCATATTTTAAGGCCATATTGCGATACACCATATATATCTGGATATTTTGCCTTAGCCTTGAATGAACACTTGATGCATATAATCACAGCAGTATGATTATTCTATGTGTCTACATTAAAACATTCTTCTTCATACTGCATTAATATATGCTACTTTTAAACTTTCATGCAGAGAAGGAAATCACAACTAAAAAAAATCAGTATTTTTTTCATACGGTGTTGATCTGGAAATGTTTGCCTTGGCATTTTGATGGTGTGGACGTGTGGCACCGCACAGAGATAAGCGTCTCGACAGACGTTACAATATTTGAACAATGATGACGAAAACAGTTTTCTCTGTCGTGTCCGTGTGTCGAAAATTGTTATGCGCTTATTTTTTAATTTGATTTTGTGCGTGGCATAGATTTGCCGTGCGCAGAGGACGCTTGAGCAGGCGCGCACCTTAGCGGCTGCGCTAGCATCACAGCTAACGTTAGCCATGCCGCTACCTCTCTGCTCGGGGAGGACGTATACGTATGTGACGTATGACGTGACAGTATGTGACGTATGTCGTGACAGTATGTGACGTGTGTAAGAAGGTGCGCTCGCTGTCTGTGAGAGGGAGACACAGGAAAGAGTGAGAAGAGCCTGTCGTGTAATGCCAGCAGCTAAAAGCAACTGTGTGAGAATCCACAGACGTGTGGATGTGTTGAAGGTGTGCTGGAAAATGCGGAACGGAAATTACGGAGCATCAGAAAAGTGGAATGTATTATTTAAATCGGTGCGTTGGAAAACACGGTCCGGAGTTTTTTTTTAAACTGGATCTGGATCGGCATTTTCCCATGCCTTGCCGATACGCATTTTTTTGCAAATATCGCCGGCCGATCCGATCCAAATATCGGATCGGGACATCCCTACCAGTACCAAATGTATTTCGATACTTTTCTAAATAAAGGGGACCACAAAAAATGGCATTATTGGCTTTATTTTAACAAAACATCTTAGGGCACATTAAACATATGTTTATTATTGCAATTTAGTCCTTAAATAAAATAGTGAACATACTAGACAACTTGCCTTTTATTAGTAAGTAAACAAACAAAGACTCCTAATTAGTCTGCTGACGTATGCAGTAACATATTGTGTCATTTATACTCCTATTATTTTGTCAACATTATGAAAGACAAGTGGTTGAAAATGAATTATCAATCTACTTGTTCATTTTAAGTTAAAGTTAAAGTACCAATGATTGTCACACACACACTAGGTGTGGTGAAATTTGTCCTCTGCATTTGAGCAGTGGGCAGCAGCTGTGGTCGCGCCCGGGAAACAGTTTTGCTGATTCAACCCCCAATTCCAACCCTTGATGCTGAGTGCCAAGCACGGAAGTAATGGGTCCCATTTTTATAGTCTTTGGTATGACTCGGCCGGGGTTTGAACTCGCAACCTACCCATCTCAGGGCGGACACTCTAACCACTGAGTAGGTTCTGAGTAGTAGATTACTGTTGATATCTGCTTACTTTTTCTTTTAACATGTTCGATCTACACTTCTGTTAAAATGAAATAATCACTTATTCTTCTGTTGTTTGATACTTTACATTAGTTTTGGATGATACTGTCAGGTTCAAACACTGATGACATGTATTAAACAAGACAAGAGGCAAAGAATCAAACAGAGGCAGAATTAAGTTTGGACTCAATACGTGTCGACCTGTAACCTCTTACAGTGTCACCCACGCTCTGCCAAAAGATTGTACTCCTCCTTCTTTATTTGACTTTCTCCCACCACCTGCCCACAGCTGCTTCCAGAGGGAAGTGGGTCGTAAACAGCGTTGCCTTTAGTTACCGAACAGTTCAAAAGGAGTTCCATAGAATAGTTCAAAGAGACTTCGTAAAATAATTCAAAAAGAGTTCGTCTGGAAATTGGGCAGATCCTGCCATCTGTCCGCTTTGAAGTCACAGTGGGGTTTTACGAGCCTTCCTCCTGGTAGGCCCCAAAGACAGCTCTCCCTGCCAAGAACTTAATGTAATACAAAGCTTTTGTGATAATTTAGAAACAATTATTCTAACAGATACCACAAATTTGGGTATCAATCCGATACCAAGTAGTTACAGGATCATATTCAAAGTCCTCATGTGTCCAGGCACGTATTTCCTGAGTTTATAAACAATAATATAAATGTTAAAAACACAAAAAAAGATTTTGTGATGCTAAAAGATATCGATGTAATCATAGTAGTATCGACTAGATACGCTCCTGTACTTGGTATCATTACAGTGGATGTCAGGTGTAGATTCACCCATGGCGTTTGTTTACATTGTGACGCCGGTGAGCTACGGTGTGTAGTGAAGCATGTTTAGCTATTCCTCGTCCTGCAGTGATAATGATACTTGTAAGAAACATACTTTATTTGTTGCCATGGAGGCGAGGATTAGTGATTTAGAAGTAGCTAAAACACTGCAGACTGGGGATGGACTTTAGCCACTAGCTAACTAGCCATGTCTTAAAGCACCTCTTCCTGAGGACGTTTCAGTGTTATAACTTCACTTTTATCTTTACTTTTTAAGCTAAAATGCGTCCGTTCTCCCTTTTCTGTCTACACACTGTGTCTGCTTGTAAGTACTCTGTGATTGTGAGTTGCCGAACATGCTCCTCTGCTCGTAAAACCAGCAAAGACACGACGTAACGACGACGGGGGGGGCGGGGGACCAGTACTTTTTACAGGCGGTATAGTACCGAATATAATTCATTAGTATCGGGGTACTATACTTGTACAACCCTACAACAAGGATGTCCACATTATATGTAAGAGTGTTTCATGTGGTTTTCAAAGGCATACCCTTTAAGTTCCTTGGTGAAGGCCAAAGCCACAGTGCTGGTGATATGTGGACCAGGCAACAACGGCGGCGACGGTTTGGTGTGTGCCAGACACCTTAAGCTTTTTGTAAGTAGTGGTAGCCATCATTCCCATCCGCATTGGATGTTTCCCTCATTAATTTCCATTCCTCTCTCAGGGTTACGAGCCCTCCATCCTGTACCCGAAGAAGCCCAACAAACCGCTGTTTCATGGTCTGACCACCCAGTGCCAGAAAATGGAGATCCCCTTTCTCACTGAGATGCCTGAGGTTTGTCTTGAATCACAGAGGGGCTTCATATGACGTTTTAGTCAGTGTCGTCAACCAGCGCTTCAGATTAAATCAACTTTTAGGAGTATTTGACCTCGTGGACATGGAAAATACAGGCGTCGAAAAAGTGTTTCATATGAGTCTGTAACCCTTGAGCAAGCATAAGATTGCCTATACACAGTTACTCTTGGAATCCAAAAAGGAAACACTCATAAATGTGTCAGGAAAACGGCAATATATTTATTTTTTTACTTTCAACGCTTGAAATCTTTTAAAAAGTTCAGATCTATCTATTGTTTTTATTGTTAATGTTTTTTTTTAAATGTTTTATGGACTTTTTGTCAAAAATAACAGGTTATTATCATGTAAAAAAAAATGGATTCACATCTGAATAGCGATTCTCATTCATTCCGATTCTAAATCGAATCACAATTTCAAAAAATAGAAGAAAAACAATTTTATTTATATATATATATTTGTATGTATATATATATATATATGTGTGTGTGTATGTATGTATGTATGTATATATATATATATATATATATATATATATATATATATATATATATATACATATACGTATATATATGTATGTATATATATATATATATATATATATATATATATATATGTATATATATATATATATATGTATGTATATATATATATATATATACACAATGTACATCCGAACATGACATGACAATCAACAATGTCCCCACAAAGAAGGATAAAAACAACTGAAATATTCTTGATTGCTAAAACAAAGTAGATGCGGGAGATATCGCTCAAAGGAAGACAAACTGCTACAGGAAAATACCAAACAAAGAGAAAAAGCCACCAAAATAGGAGCGCAAGACAAGAACTAAGACACTACACACAGGAAAACAGCAAAAAAGTCAAAATAAGTCAGTGTGTGATGTGACAGGTGGTGACAGTACACCTACTTTGAGACAAGAGCTATAGTGATGCATGCTTGGTTATGGTTTAAAGTCGTATCCAACAATTGCGACTTTTTACTGTCAACTGAGTTTCGTTTTTTAATGATTTCTGTTGGTGGTGTGCCTCCGCATTTTTTCAACGCAAAAAATGTGCCTTTGCTCAAAAAAGGTTGAAAAACACGGATGTAACGAATTGGTCATTCGTCAGTTCTAACCATTTAACAACGATAGTAACACTAATTAGCATCTTGTTTTATAAATAAGCATTTGAAGTATTTGTATGTGTGAATAAGTAATATTGAAAAGTACTTGTACCAGTTAGGTGTATAATATCTGAATTCATAAGGTTTTCTTCTATCAAGGTTTTACATCACGGGGCTTCACTGGTAAAAATATGAGCATAAAGTCAAACTCTTGGTGTTGTTACCTTTTTATTCAGCCAGTCCATCCCTTTTGTCCAAAAAAGAAGACATTAAATGTTGTGTTTGTGCTGCTCGCTAGTGTATGAATGCAGTAAAAGTTCACTAGTCATGTTTATAATAGCTGCTGTATGGACGACAGAGCTGGAATATTTGATTGTCCTTTCAGGCCCGAGTGATTGATGAGGCTTTCAACCTTGTGATCGACGCCATCTTTGGCTTCAGCTTTAAGGGGGCTGTGAGAGAGCCTTTTGGTTCCATCATAGATGTCCTGAAGAAGACCACCGCCCCCATTGCCAGCATCGACATCCCCTCAGGTCGGTCCACGCACTTTCACCAAAGAATTATGGATAGTTTTTTTTGTAATTTTGGCCTGTTGCCCTTTTTTTTTTGGCCTTCGATATATTATGGGGAAAAAAATCATTATTAATGAGATATATCATTAGATATTATCCTTTGTCTTATCCTATACAAAGCAAGGTTGTCAATGTTTTCTTCCGATGTCTTGGCATATGTTGACCTACACTAGATTGCTATTAGCATTGTGAATGTGAAAATGTATGCATGCAGTATGTAGGGGTAAATCCATCCAAATATTGATATTATCCATAACAGGTTAGTATCGGTCATACATGTCAAACCTCTCCCGTATTTTGCCCTTCTTTTCCGGCGCAGAGCAGCACAACATTAAATATTGACATACACTATAGTAGGGGTGTAAAGGTACACAAAAATTTCGATTCGGTACGTACCTCGGTTTGAAGGTCACGGTTCAGTTCATTTTCGGTACAGTAAAAAAACAACAAAATATACATTTTGGGGTTATTTATTTACCAAATTTGCAAAATCTTCCACCAAAAATATTGTTCTTAGTGGAATATTTGATGTGAAGTAATGGGAACCTTGGATAGGTCAATAATTCATAATAACATTGATTTTGATTCAATATTATGTTTTGAGCAATGACAGTTTGAAAGAAAAAAAAACAGCTTTGTTTTATTAGTCAACATTGCAACTTTTTCAAAATTACATTTAACCTTTAAGCTTTTTTATTTCACTTTTGTTATGTTTTTGTTTATTTTAATAGTAATTTTAGAATGTGCTGTGGGCCGCAAATGGCCTCCGGGGCACACTTTCATACCTGCCAACTACTCCGGTTTTCCCGTAATTAGTACGGTTTTCATCAACCTATTCCGGGTTACGGTTGCAGTGATAAAAAATACGGTTTTTCATTAATTAAAAAAAAAAATTTTTTTTTAAGTTTTATTCACGAAATCGCGTAACAACAATGACAATCGACACTGCTTCCCGTAACTTCCTATCGAGCCATTCCGAATGCCATGCGCGAGGCTATTTATAGCACCGCTGCCAAGCACGAGGCACCTGTTGCCATTGTTTCCAAACGAGCGAACGATCATGGAATCAGCCGGAGAAAAATCGCATACGAGTCTTAAACCGAAAAGACAACTGCAGTCATTCCGTGAAGAATATTCAAAAGCCTATCCGGGAATAATTATCCGTTCCAAAAAGGGTGAAAACTACGCGAATTGCACCTTGTGCAGACAAGATTTTTCGATCGGACACGGAGGAAATAGCGATGTAAAAGACCACGTTGGGACAAAAAAACACAAGTCTAATGCCGTTGCTAAATTTGGATTTTAGCCACAAAAAGGTAATGACACCAATGTTATCTATTGGAATTGTTTAGTACTGTTATACTGTTAAAAGTGTTTATACTATTTATGCTTTCAAGTCCAAGTTGAAGAAATCTTGTTAAATGTTGACAGCATAACTACCAAAATACAGAAGTATGTCCTTAATATTTTTGCAGTGCTATTTCTGTTGAAAAGTTCAAATGATTACATTAGAGATGTGATGTGCCACTTTTCAAGTGTCTGATGGCTTAAATTAATTGTCATTAATTGTTCATATTTTGAATTCTTTTGAAAGGCTTACAAAAAAACTACATTTGAATTGTAATTCCATGCTATTGACAGGACTATTAATTGTAATGAAGTTAGCTTACCATGTTTACAGTATGATAATTGTGATAGAAATGTGAATTTTAGGCACAGAATATTTTTTACAATTGAACAAGGCAGTAGATTATACAAGCTTGGACAGAAAGTTAATAATGACACCAAATTTTTTTTTTAATGGAATTGTTTAGTACTGTTTTACCATTTGTTTACTGTAAAAAGTGTTTATACTTTCAATGAACAAATTGAAGTCTTGTGAAAGGTTGACAGGATAACTGACATTAACTGTCAAAATAATTTCAAACTATTGAAGTTAGCTTACAGAATAAACATGTCAATCAACCCATATGATTTTTGCTGTAATATTTTTGTTTTGAAAAGTCACTGTGACTGATAGAAAAGTGATGGTTTTAGCAACATTTTAACCTGTCTGAATGCAATCAATCATTTTGCGTCGGGGGGCGAAGCCTGAACCCCCCACCAGGACTTTGTCTGGCTACTAGGTTTTTGTGATTTCAAAAGTTGGCAGGTATGCACTTTTGACACCCCTGCTATAGATAATACAAAATTAAATGTGATAAATCTTTGGATAAAAAGCAGAGCCTGGCGACGCATGCGCGTTTATCATAACTCTCTCTCTCTCTCTGTCTCTGCCCCTCCCTCACCAATGCTGCTGCACACACAATTTGTTTTGTTTTTAACCCCTTCTTAACCCTGAACGTACATTGAAAATACACGCAACCCTAACTCAAAATGCCGGACATTTGAGGCATTTAAGGAACTCCGCCCTGACAGCTCCGCAAAAGAGGACATGTCTGGTGAAAAGAGGACGTATGGTCAGTCTATCCGAGCCCGTTAGCTGCTAGCATGCCGTGTGTTGTGCCTCGGTGTGCATTGTTTACACAACGTGCGTTACGCTACTTAATATGTCCGTGTGGAAACTCGTTCGGTACACCTCCGAACCGAACCGGAACCCCCGTACCGAAACGGTTTGATACAAATCCACGTACCATTACACCCCTAATATATAATATATTGTAACAATCTCTTTGAATCGAGAATCAAATCTTCACCCCAAGAAATCGGGATAGATCCGACTCGTGATTGGTTGTAATAGTACCATCCTTTAGTGGACACCCCTGCACTATATGGACAAAATAATAAGATATGACTGTCCCAATTTGTGATCTGAGCATTTCCTTATGTTTCTTTCAAGGTTGGGATGTCGAGCAAGGAAGCGTCGATGGGCTCCAGCCCGACACGCTCATCTCTCTGACCGCTCCCAAAAGCTCTGCCACTTTGTTCAAAGGACGCCATCACTTCCTGGGTGGGCGCTTTGTGCCGCCCGGCCTGCAGAGGAAGTACCAGCTCAACCTCCCGCAGTACCCCGGCACGGATTGTGTCTTAAAATTGTAACATTTTGCGGAGAGGTTTGTGCCGTCTAAGTTATTCCCTGGTGTGCGTAAGCCTTTAAGAACATGCACTACAACAGACTTCATCTTGAGTTTTCTCCTTTTTTTTAATTAGCACATTGAATGTTTCACTTATTGTACCAGCAATTTAATTGGAAAGACAATCCATCATAGTTCCATCCATCCATCTTCTTCCGCTTATCCGAGGTCGGGTCGCGGGGGCAGCAGCCTAAGCAGGGAAGCCCAGACTTCCCTCTCCCCAGCCACTTCGTCCAGCTCCTCCCGGGGGATCCCGAGGCGTTCCCAGGCCAGCCGGGAGACATAGTCTTCCCAACGTGTCCTGGGTCTTCCCCATGGCCTCCTATTGGTCGGACATGCCCGAAACACCGCCCTAGGGAGGCGTTCGGGTGGGATCCTGACCAGATGCCCGAACCACCTCATCTGGCTCCTCTCCATGTGGAGGAGCAGCAGCTTTACTTTGAGCTCCCCCCGGATGACAGAGCTTCTCACTCTATCTCTAAGGGAGAGCCCCGCCACCCGGCCGCTTGTACCCGTGATCTTGTCTTTTCAGTCATAACCCAAAGCTCATGACCATAGGTGAGGATGGGAACGTAGATCGACCGGTAAATTGAGAGCTTTGCCTTCCGGCTCAGCTCCTTCTTCACCACAACGGATCGATACAGCGTCCGCATTACTGAAGACGCCGCACCGATCCGCCTGTCGATCTCACGATCCACTCTTCCCCCACTCGTCAACAAGACTCCGAGGTACTTGGGGCAAGATCTCCTCCCCAACCCGGAGATGGCACTCCACCCTTTCCCGGGCGAGAACCATGGACTCGGACTTGGAGGTGCTGATTCTCATCCCAGTCGCTTCACACTCGACTGCGAACCGATCCAGTGAGAGCTGAAGATCCTGGCCAGATGAAGCCATCAGGACCACATCATCTGCAAAAAGCAGAGACCTAATCCTGCAGCCACCAAACCAGATCCCCTCAACGCCTTGACTGCGCCTAGAAATTCTGTCCATAAAAGTTCAGAACAGAATGGGTGACAAAGGGCAGCCTTGGCGGAGTCCAACCCTCACTGGAAACGTGTCCGACTTACTGCCGGCAATGCGGACCAAGCTCTGACACTGATCATACAGGGAGCGGACCGCCACAATCAGACAGTCCGTTACCCCATACTCTCTGAGCACTCCCCACAGGACTTCCCGGGGTACACGGTCGAATGCCTTCTCCAAGTCCACAAAGCACATGTAGACTGTTTGGATGTGGTGCATGGGAGTTTTCCATCATAGTTCACCACGTTCTATTTCATGAATAACATACATATTGGGTGTTTATCATACATTGGGCTGGTGGTGGGTTAGTAGAAAGCTTCCGTTCACAAACAGTACATTTCATAAATGTCCAGTATGTGGAGCTAATACTTTGTATGCTTGTGACAATGTGGCTCATTAATGCATAATGCTTTTGTGCGTAGCAAAATATTTACAGTGCTGGTACCATGCTGCCTCTTCTCTCTCGCTGTGCTTCATGTGCATTTGAGGTCTTTATGGAGGAAAAGGGAAGATACAACAGAAGACTTAGGATGAAGGTGATGTCTGTTCTACCACCCCCCCCTACAAAGTTGTTTTCATGCAGTTAGCGGGACATATCACAGGATCTTTTCAGTCCCAGTTGGAAGCCTGGTAATAGAAACAAAAGGCTATAAGAAATCGATGACATTATTTACAAAAAACAGTTTTCAAACACTTATTATGAAAACATTTAAAGAATAGATTCAAAAAAATAAAAAAAAAGAGTTGATTTTTCCGTTATTTAAGAAAGTCTGAACAAGGCGTCATTATTTTTTTTTAGTTTTTATTAACTAAGTAAAATATTACAATCCAATTCATTATAGCCTTTAAGAGATGCAATAGTTATTATACGGTAGGTATTTTTTTTAAATGATTTTAACATATCGGAACACGAGCTGTCGAATTGAGTTTTTTGTAATTATTTCAAAAGTAAATATGACAACCTATACATTCTATAATTTGATAAATACAATAATTAGAATAATAGTAGGGTAAGTCAATGCAGTTGTCAATTACCTCCAGAGGCCAAAGATAAACAAAATAAAATTGAAGTGATGTAATATTTTTGTTAATAAATGCAATTTGAAAGCAATTTCCTGTTTTGATTATTAAAAATTACCTTAACTTTTTGTGTCAAAAAATTGCATTAAACAAGGTAATACAATTTAAAATCATTGATTATAATTGGAAGCCTGGTAATAGAAACAGATTTTATGACATTATTTACAAAAAACACTGGACATTTGATTAATCGTTATTATGAAAACATTTAAAGAATTGATGCAAAAAAATAAAAACAGACTTCCTTTTTCTGTTATTTAAGAAAGTCGGAGCAAGGTGTCATTATTATTATTTGTTATTTAATAACTAAGTAAAATATTACAATCTAATTCATTGTAGCCTTTAAGAGATGCAATAGTTAAAATATTGTTTTATTTATTTTAACAAATTGGAACACGAGCTGTCAATTCAATCAAGTTTTGTGTAATTGTTTAAAAACTAAATATGACAACGTATATATTGTATAATTTAATAAATACAATAATTATAATAGTAGGGTTAAGTAAATACAGTTGTCAATTACCTCCAGAGGCCAAAGATAAACCAAATTAAATTGAAGTGATGTAATGTGTTTGTTAATAAATGCAATTAGAAAGCAATTTCCTGTTTGATTACTAAAAATTACCTTAACTTTTTGTGTCAAAACAATGCTAAACAAGGTAATACAATTTAAAATCATTGATTAGAATTGTAGATTTTAGGTAGGATTTTTTTATGTACCGTAAATTAATATTCAAATACTTTTTCACATCACATATTTATGACATAATTGCAAACTATAGCGTGACATGCTCAAAGTATACAGTCGTCCCTCGTTTATTGATGTTAATTGGTTCCGGATATGACCGCGATCAATGATTCCTCTCAAGTACAATTCATTAATTATAAATCAAATATTTTCAAAGTTAGAGCATAAAAAACTGTTTTCACAAACTTCTGAATATATTTTTCAACATTATGTATGCCATTTAGACACGACCCTCCAACAATGAACCTCTTTAATCACCTTCTAATCCAATATAGTAATGCTGCCTGAGGCTGAGCCAATCAGTGGCCACAATGCTGAATAGCGTGCTCTTGATTGGTTTAGTCTCTCCTTGCCAATAATACTGTAGTGTTGTGAGGGACAACTGTACGTGGGTATATATGTCAATATACATACCTTTTGCTATTCTCCAACCTGCACCCCTGCGCAGTTATCTTTACTTTCTGAGGCAATTGCTAAATATTCCGCATTCCTGGAAGGGGAAAAAAATCAAATACAATTAATAGACCACAAAAGGAAGTGATATTTGCATCTCGTGTTAGTTTGGAAGGGAAAGAAAAGGTTCCCAATAAAATCCACAAAAATTGTGGTGCTGATCTGGATAAAGGTTTGATCTAGGGATGTTCCGATCAGGCTTTTGTGCTGCCGATTCTGATACCGATTGACTGATCACATGTACATTTTTCAATGTATTTATGGTGAGTGCTACTGGCGGTTTACAATATCAACACAATATTTAAACTACTTCCTTGTTCTTTTATTACATACAATTGTTGGAGCAAAAATAAAGTCAATAACACACAATACCTAAACAAAATCCACTATTTTCTACTAATTTAAATTTATTTTATTTTATTTTAATATTTTTTTAATAATTTAATTTTAATTTCAATTTAATTAATTTAATTTAATTTATTACATACAATTGTTGGAGCAAAAATAAAATCAATAGCACACAATACCTAAACAAAAACCACTATTTTCTACTAATTTAAATAAATTAAATTTTTTTTTTTTAATAATTTAATTTTAATTTCAATTTAATTAATTTAATTTAATTTATTACATACAATTGTTGGAGCAAAAATAAAATCAATAGCACACAATACTTAAACAAAAAACACTATTTTCTACTAATTTAAATTAATTTAATTTAATTTTAATATTTTTTTAATAATTAAATTTTAATTTCAATTTCCATCCATCCATTTTCTACCGCTTATTCCCTTTGGGGTCGCGGGGGGTCGCTGGAGCCTATCTCAGCTACAATCGGGCGGAAGGCGGTGTACACCCTGGACAAGTCGCCACCTCATCGCAGGGCCAACACAGATAGACAGACAACATTCACACCCTAGGGCCAATTTAGTGTTGCCAATCAACCTATCCCCAGGTGCATGTCTTTGGAGGTGGGAGGAAGCCGGAGTACCCACAATTGTTGGAGCAAAAATAAAATCAACAGCACGCAATACCTAAACAAAAACCACTATTTTCTACTAATTTAAATTAATTTAATTTAATTTAAATATTTTTTTAATAATTTAATTTTAATTTCAATTTAATTAATTTAATTTAATTTATTACATACAATTGTTGGAGCAAAAATAAAATCAATAGCACACAATACCTAAACAAAAACCACTATTTTCTACTAACTTAAATTAATTTAATTTAATTTTAATATTTTTTTAATAATTTAATTTTAATTTCAATTTCATTAATTTAATTTAATTTATTACATACAATTGTTGGAGCAAAAATAAAATCAATAGCACACAATACCTAAACAAAAACCACTATTTTCTACTAATTTAAATTAATTTAATTTAATTTTAATATTTTTTTAATAATTTAATTTTAATTTCAATTTAATTTAATTTATTACATACAATTGTTGGAGCAAAAATAAAATCAATAGCACACAATACCTAAACAAAAACCACTATTTTCTACTACCGTAATTTAAATCATTTGGTTTTTGCCCTCAAAGTCCTACTGTGTCCAAGGAAATGTTCACTGAGTTTGTAAACATAAAAACAACAAATAAGAGACTCGACTATAGACTCTTATTAACCTACATGTTAATTTCATGTTAATAACTGCTTACTTTCTGCTTACGAAGCACTTATTTCTAAGTTATGTTTAAAGCCAGCAGCTCAGTGGTTAGCTCTTAGCATGTCAGCTTCCGGCTTGCTCTTGGTGTTTAGCCTCGTTCTTACAAAACTAAGAAATGCAGTTTATTTGTCGTAATGGAGGTGCTTATTATTAACTAGGTGGAGTGGCTCCACACTGTGTGTTGATACACTTGAATAGCTGCTAGCAACTCATCAGCTGGGGGACAAAAAATAACAAGTGTCAGCCAAAAAGGGGACCGGCGCTTACGAAAGTTGTCCGATACTGATAAGTAGCAGATCGATCGGCACATCCCGACTTTCATCAAGTAAATTTTCCCACAAAATGATTTTCTGGCATATTCCTTAAATCCAAATATATTTGTTTTATCCTTTTGCCATAATATATTTTTTTCTATGGTTGTTTTTACAGATTTTGTAGCCGTGCAACAACAGATGTGACAATTTGTGATGCAATACACTGTACGTACGCGGCTTCTCTTAACGCTTCTTCCCCGGCTGCTGATATTTTTCTGTAGCAGTATATCATCTCGATGAGGAGCCACACCTGCAGGCCGATGATGGACACGTACATCATGACTTCGGACGCAATGGATGCCGTGCCTCTGGTGGCTGTGCGCCGGGAGACACAAAAAGGTGACGTCACACACAACGGACAAAATCCATGATAAGTAAAGGGTACAGTCGTGGTCAAAAGTTTAAAGTACAGAGCGCCAATAAACCTTAAAGGCACTGCCTTTGCGTGCCGGCCCAGTCACATAATATAATAATAATAATAATAATACATTTTATTTATAAGGCGCCTTTCTGGGCACTCAAGGACACCGTACAAAATCACAACATCTATCCATCCATCCATTTTCTACCGCTTATTCCACGGGTGTCAAACTCAAATACAGAGTGGGCCAAAATTTAAAACTGAACAAAGCCGCGGGCCAAGGTTGAACAAATGAACCTTTAACGTACTCTACGAGCTATCGTCACATCCATTCTAACATCGTTCAGACCCAGTCACAAGATATGTGCGGCTTCTGTACGCACACACGAGCGAATGCAACGCATACTTCATCAACAGCGATACAGGTCACACTGAGGGTGCCAGTATAAAAAACTTTAACACTGTTAGAAATACACGCCACACTGTGAACCCACACCAAACAAGAATGACAAACACATTTCGGGAGAACATCCGCACCGTAACACAACATAAACACAACAGAACAATACCCAGAATCTTTTGCAGCACTAACTCTTCCGGGACACTACAAAATACACCGCCCTCCCCCCCTCCACACACACACACACACACACACACACCTTGTAGCGTCCTGGAAGAGTTAGTGCTGCAAAGGGTTCTGGTTTGGTGTGGATTCACAATGTGGCGTATATTTCTAACAGTGTTAAAGTTTTTTATTCGGCTACCCTCAGTGTAACCTGTATCGCTGTTGATGAAGTATGCGTTGCATTCTAATGTGTGTGTGTGCAGAAGCCACACATGTTATGTGACTGGGCCAGCACTCGTTGGGCTGGCTGGCGTTTGGAAGACTCCCGGGAGGATCGGCGGCCCAGCTTTACTGTTAATTTGATATCGCCTCAATGGCTAAGTGGGCCAAATTTGGCCCGCGAGCCAGAGTTTAACACCCATGGCTTATTCTCTTCGGGGTCGCGGGGGGCGCTGGAGCCTATCTCAGCTACAATCGGGCGGAAGGCGGCGTACACTCTGGACAAGTCGCCACCTCATCGCAGGGCCAACACAGATAGACAGACAACATTCACACAACAACAACAAAGAGAAAAGAAAAGATGATTACAATGAATAAGCAGTCAGTAATAGGTGTATTTTGAGTCTTGATTTGAAGAGGGATATTGAATCTAAGTTGTGAAGGTTTGGTGGTAAAGAGTTCCAAAGATTTGGGGCAGAGCGACTGAAAGCTCGGGCACCCATGGTGGACACTTGAAATAAAGGGACAGTGAGATGGATGGATGAAGAGGATCTTAGGGAACGTGAGGGCGTGGCGACATGGATCAGGTCAGAGAGATATGATGGATGGCTTTGAAAGTGAGGAGAATTATTTTAAAGTGGATGATGTTTGATGGGTAGCCAGTGGAGTTGCTGCAGAACAGTAGTGATGTGCTGGATTGAAGGGGTTCTGCTGATTATCCGGGCTGCAGAGTTCTGGAGAAGCTGAAGTTTGTGAAGTGACTTGTGAGTGAGACCAAACAGGAGAGAGTTGCAGTAGTCCAGGCGAGAGGTGACCAGGCTATGGACTGATATGGCAGCAGTATGAGGGGTAAGGGATGGACCAGGCTATGGACTGATATGGCAGCAGTATGAGGGGTAAGGAATGGACCAGGCTATGGACTGATATGGCAGCAGTATGAGGGGTAAGGAATGGACCAGGCTATGGACTGATATGGCAGCAGTATGAGGGGTAAGGGATGGACCAGGCTATGGACTGATATGGCAGCAGTATGAGGGGTAAGGAATGGACCAGGCTATGGACTGATATGGCAGCAGTATGAGGGGTAAGGGATGGGCGAAGACGATTAATGTTTCGTAGATGAAAGTAAGCAGACCGGGTAATGTTGTTTATGTGGGCTTTAAAGGAGAGTGTGCTGTCGAGGATGACACCCAGACTCTTGACTTGGGAGGAGGGTGAGACCGAGGAATTGCAGAGAGTAATGGACAAGCTGTTGGTTTTGGCGAGGATGTTTTTTGTACCGACAAGTAAGATTTCGGTTTTATTACTATTGAGTTGAAGGAAATTGGATGAGAACCACTGCTTGAGTTGACTGAGGCAGTCTGTAAGGGAGGATATGTATATCTGTAATATCTACGGCTTTTCACACACACAAGTGAATGCAAAGCATACTTGGTCAACAGCCATACAGGTCACACTGAGGGTTGCCATATAAACAACTTTAACACTGTTACAAATATGCGCCACACTGTGAACCCACACCAAACAAGAATGACAAACACATTTCGGGAGAACATCCGTATCGTAACACAACATAAACACAACAGAACAAATACCCAGAACCCCTTGCAGCACTAACTCTTCCGGGACGCTACAATATACACCCCCCCTACCGCCTAACCCAGAACCCCCCTCGCAACCCCGCCCACCTCAACCTCCTCATGCTCTCTCAGGGAGAGCATGTCCCAAATTCCAAACTGCAGTTTTGAGGCATGTTAAAAAGAAAATAATGCACTTTGTGACTTCAATAATAAATATGGCAGTGCCATGTTGGCATTTTTTTTCTCCATAACTTGAGTTGATTTATTTTGGAAAACCTTGTTACATTGTTTAATGCATCCAGCGGGGCATCACAACAAAATGAGGCATAATAATGTGTTAATTCCATGACTGTATATATCGGTATCGCTTGATATCGGTAATTAAGAGTTGGACCATATCGGAATATTGGATATGGACAAAAAAGCCATTATCGGACATCTCTAGTCTTGAATAATTTTCAAGACGGTCTTAAAAAAAAGCATTCAATTTGACATGTTGAAACCTGCAGAGAGCCTGTAAATAATTAACTGCATTTGCAGTGGGAACTTTTCACTTTGTGATGTGCTTTAAAAAGGGCAGAAAAACACTGTCAGCGATTCCGCGGCGATGCTGACTTCACGTTCTTTAATGACTTCCTGCAAATGCAACCTCCACTTTAGCTCCACTTTATCTCCTTACACGTCGTTTCTGTTTTGCTAGTGCATTGCGATGTCCAATTTTCCAGGCAAACACAGCGACTAATAAGACACTGTACACTGCAATAGTAAAACTAGACCATCAAATCCTTTAAAGCGGAGCCGGATACTCCTGGGAACTAACGTCCTATTCATTGGACACTAAATGCAAATATCCACTTTGGAGGACAATGCGTCTCAGGAGGGTTAAAAGCACAGCGCGGATTGCGTCATACCTTTGGCCACCACAGTGAGGCGGACCACTTTGTTGATGGTGGTGGTATACTCGTAGTTGTCGAAGCTGAGGATGCGGTTGAAGAAGCAGCTGTACGTGCCCGAGTCGTTGAAGGTGACGTTGAGCAAATATATCGACGCGTCTTGGATGTCTCTGCTCCTCTTGGTTCCGTTCCAATCCAGGCGGCCTTTAAAGTGCTCATTTTCAGTGGGGGATCCATCCTCGTAGGTGTAGATCTGGTGACAACACGCATGAATCGCTAATCAGTGGGGGTTCTTCCATTATCTATCCATTAAAGTAAAGTTAAAAGTACCAATGATTGTCACACACACACACTAGGTGTGGTGAAATGTGTCCTCTGCATTTGACCCATCCCCTTGATCACCGCCTGGGAGGTGAGGGGAGCAGTGGGCAGCAGCGGTGTCGCGCCCAGGAATAATTTTGGTGATTTAACCCCCAATTCCAACCCTTGATGCTGAATACCAAGCAGGGAGGTAATGGCTCCCATTTTTATAGTCTTTGGTATGAACTCACAACCTACCCATCTCAGGGCGGACACTCTAACCCAGACCTGGGCAAATGAAGGCCCGGGGGCCACATGCGGCCCGCTAAGCTTTTCAATCTGGCCCGCCGGGCATTCCCAAATCATTTTTTTATATCTTTAAGATGTAAAGTGTAGCTGCCATTATGATGTGCAGTGATGTTTTCTAATGAGCGTAAGTCTTCAACCATACAAAGTATTTCTATGGTTGGAATCTGTGCTTTTGCATGATATTTTAGTGACTAGTGTCATACTTGCCAACCTTGAGACCTCCGATTTCGGGAGGTGAGGGGCAGGGGCCGGGGGGCGTGGTTGGGGGCGTGGTTAAGAGGGGAGGAGTATATTGACAGCTAGAATTCACCAAGTATTTCATATATACAGGTAAAAGCCAGTAAATTAGAATATTTTGAAAAACTTGATTTATTTCAGTAATTGCATTCAAAAGGTGTAACTTGTACATTATATTTATTCATTGCACACAGACTGATGCATTCAAATGTTTATTTCATTTAATTTTGATGATTTGAAGTGGCAACAAATGAAAATCCAAAATTCCGTGTGTCACAAAATTAGAATATTACTTAAGGCTAATACAAAAAAGGGATTTTTAGAAATGTTGGCCAACTGAAAAGTATGAAAATGAAAAATATGAGCATGTACAATACTCAATACTTGGTTGGAGCTCCTTTTGCCTCAATTACTGCGTTAATGCGGCGTGGCATGGAGTCGATGAGTTTCTGGCACTGCTCAGGTGTTATGAGAGCCCAGGTTGCTCTGATAGTGGCCTTCAACTCTTCTGCGTTTTTGGGTCTGGCATTCTGCATCTTCCTTTTCACAATACCCCACAGATTTTCTATGGGGCTAAGGTCAGGGGAGTTGGCGGGCCAATTTAGAACAGAAATACCATGGTCCGTAAACCAGGCACGGGTAGATTTTGCGCTGTGTGCAGGCGCCAAGTCCTGTTGGAACTTGAAATCTCCATCTCCATAGAGCAGGTCAGCAGCAGGAAGCATGAAGTGCTCTAAAACTTGCTGGTAGACGGCTGCGTTGACCCTGGATCTCAGGAAACAGAGTGGACCGACACCAGCTGGACTGCTGCTGAGTGGTCCAAAGTCATGTTTTCTGACGAAAGCAAATTTTGCAAAAGGAGCTCCAACCAAGTATTGAGTATTGTACATGCTCATATTTTTCATTTTCATACTTTTCAGTTGGCCAACATTTCTAAAAATCCCTTTTTTGTATTAGCCTTAAGTAATATTCTAATTTTGTGACACACGGAATTTTGGATTTTCATTTGTTGCCACTTCAAATCATCAAAATTAAATGAAATAAACATTTGAATGCATCAGTCTGTGTGCAATGAATAAATATAATGTACAAGTTACACCTTTTGAATGCAATTACTGAAATAAATCAAGTTTTTCTAAATATTCTAATTTACTGGCTTTTACCTGTATATATATGCATATATATATATATATATATATATACATCCTGAAAATATGCAAACAAAACTGTGTTTAGATAATTGATACTTCAAACTTGCATAAATAAATCTTGAAGAATATAACATAACTTGGCTTCTGAGAGTTTCAAAATGTAATGAATAAAATGCTAAAGTTGTTGATAAACAAGCAATTATTTTAATAATTAAATATGGTCATTTTAAATGAATTATGATCATTTTAAAATTTATTATTTCAAATATGTTTATTTTAATGTATAATTCTATGGCTGGATGTAATAAGGAGTCAGAAAAAATACAAATAAAAATACAATTAATTTTGATGTTTTCAGCAAAATATAGTAAAAATGTATTTCGTTTTTTTTTTTTAAATCAGTAAATATATTTATTTTTAGGTAAGATAAACATAATAATACAATGTATCTCTAGTCTGGATGATTTAGTTCTTGTCACCCTGTTGTCCTCCCGTCATGAAAAAAGGCTGTCCTCACTCAGGTCCGCATGGAGCTGGAGGGGGCGTGGCCTCCAGCTCCGGCTGAAAATCGGGAGATTTTCGGGAGAATATTTGTCCCGGGAGGTTTTCGGGAGAGGCGCTGAATTTCGGGAGTCTCCCGGAAAATTTGGGAGGGTTGGCAAGTATGCTAGTGTTGTCCTGATACCAATATTATTTTGATATTTTTCGGTACTTTTCTAAATAAAAGGGAACAGAAAAAATTGCATTATTGGCTTTATTTTAACAAAAAATCTTAGGGTGCGGCGGACCGGTACTTTTCAGAGGCGGTATGGTACTGAATATGATTCATTAGTATCGCGGTACTATACTAATACCCGTATAGCGTACAACCCTACTAGTTAATATGGTAATCTACGTCACAGCAGGTCAGACGAGGCACCAAGCAGTGTGGGTGTGGCTTGATTGTAAAATATGTCGATTAAGAGGGGGTGTGACGTCCATATGTTCTCAATATTCAGGGTTTTATCCTTCATAGAAAAATTTAAAATTCCATTCCGATTTGAAGGCGGTCTGTCATAACATTTTTAGCATTCAATCAGACTTTATTGTGAGGTTTTGTATTGGTTTTCCTAAAAAATAGATATACCGGCCCGCAGACACATTTTTATTCTCT
Organism: Nerophis lumbriciformis; assembly: GCF_033978685.3. Classification (NCBI taxonomy): domain Eukaryota; kingdom Metazoa; phylum Chordata; class Actinopteri; order Syngnathiformes; family Syngnathidae; genus Nerophis; species Nerophis lumbriciformis. The sequence continues at coordinate 690,913 of NC_084568.2, forward strand.
AAATGTGGCCCCCGAGTCAAAATAATTGCCCAGGCCTGCTCTAACCACTGGTTAGTTTGTTTGATTAATCAAGTAATCAATCGATTAGTTTGTTCGATGAATCGACTTAAACACTCTTTACAGCCTCAATGTGTATTTTAGGGAAACTAGTTTAAATATGTTTTTAAATAAATGCAGATCAACAGTGAAATTGCACTTTTAACATGTGTGCATTAATATGTATATCTATTTTACTTCTCCGCTGTTTGTGGCCACACAGATCACCGTACCCACGCACCACCGCTCTCATGTGTGCTCTATTGCAGCGGCCCCGGCACTCCATGTAGTCCACATTTGATCCATTTTAATCAGTTGAGATGTATTTTATTTTATTTTAGGGCCGTCAAATGATATTGTTTTCCAAATAAGATTAATCACATTTTGAAATTTGGATTAATCACGATTAATCACAGCTGATTACTTGCTTGCATAATTAAAATTTGCTTATCTATCATCGTCTATTTTGAGGTCCCCTCATTCCGTCACATTTTCATACTTTTTTTATTATTTTTTTAATTAATGTTGAACAATTTTAACACTTCTTTAACCAAACTTGAATTTTCATATTTTTATGACTCCGGTTGAAACCCAGTACAACTGCTCACAAGCCTAGCACTTCCACAGTGAGCAATGGGGTACTTTGGGAATGTCTTGGGAAATTTGACATCATACTTACTACGAACAATGGGAGACCGGGCTTTCTGCTCCGCCACTCCCAGTCTGTGGAATGCTCTGCTCTCCCTCACCACCTGAGGGCACCACAGACTGTGGATGCTTTTAAAAAAGGCTTAAAAACATTATTTTTAAAAAAGCCTTTTTTTTTTAAATATACGCATACTAGTTTTAGCTATTTGGCTGTTGTAATTTTATTTTTTTATTTTTATTTTTATTTTTATTATCTTTTTTTTTTTTTTTAATACACTGTAGCACTTTGAGGTTGTTTACTCAATGTAAAGTGCTTTTTACAAATAAAATCTATTATTAGTATTATTATATCCTTATCAGTGATTGAAGAGGAAAGGCCTAGGAATCCATTTGCAATACAATTTCATATGAAGTGCCCTGTCATCCATTAATTGACTTTTTACATGCCTTTATTCATGTAAAACAGCCCCCCCCCCCCCTACGTTCGAGCCCTTGGCGGAACGGAAGCAAGGGCTGAACTCTCGGCATGCAGATTATAGTGTTAGTTTATTTCTAATAGTCATATAGCTACAATATGGTACATTAAATATTTTCAGTTTCTACAAACCAGTGAAGTTGTCACGTTGTGTAAATGGTAAATAAAAACAAAATACAATGCTTTGCAAATCCTTTTCAACTTATATTAAATTGAATAGACTGCAAAGACAAGATACTTAACATTCGAACTGGTAAACTCTATTTTTTGGAAATATTAGCTCATTTTGGAAATTGATGCCTGCAACATGTTTCAAAAAAGCTGGCACAAGTGGCAAAAAAGACGGAGAAATTTGAGGAATGTTCATCAAACACTTATTTTGAACATACCACAGGTGATCAGGCTAATTGGGAACAGGTGGGTGCCATGATTGGGTATAAAAGCAGCTTCCATGAAATGCTCAGTCATTCACAAACAAGGATGGGGCGAGGGTCACCACTTTGTGAACAAATGCGTCAGCAAATTGTCCAACAGTTTAAGAACATTTGTCAACCAGCTATTGCAAGGAATTTAGGGATTTCACCATCTACGGTCCGCAATATCAAAAGGTTCAGAGAATCTGGAGTAATCACTGCACGTAAGCGATGATATTACGGACCTTCGATCCCTCTGGCGGATACTGCATCAAAAAGCGACATCAGTGTGTAAAGGATATCACCACATGGGCTCAGAAACACTTCAGAAAACCACTGTCAGTTACTACAGTTCGTCCCTACATCTGTAAGTGCAAATTAAAACTCTACTATGCAAAGCCACAGCCATTTATCAACAACACCCAGAAACGCTGCCGGCTTCGCTGGGCCCGAGCTCATCTAAGATGGACTGATGCAAAGTGGAAAAGTGTTCTTTGGTCTCACGAGTCCACATTTCAAATTGTTTTTGGAAATTGTGGACGTTGTGTCCTCCGGACTGTTATAGGCGTAGAGTTCAAAAGCCAGCATGTGTGATGGTATGGGGGTGTATTAGTGCCCAAGACATGGGTAACTTACACATCTGTGAAGGCACCATTAATGCTGAAAGGTACATACAGGTTTTGGAGCAACATATGTTGCCATCCAAGCAACGTTATCATGGACGCCCCTGCTTATTTCAGCAAGACAATGCCAAGCCACGTGTTACATCAACGTGGCTTTATAGTAAAAGAGTGCGGGTACTAGACTGGCCTGCCTGTAGTCCAGACCTGTCTCCCATTGAAAATGTGTGGTGCATTATGAAGCCTTAAATACCACAATGGAGACCCCCGGACTGTTGAACAACTTAAGCTGTACATCAAGCAAGAATGGGAAAGAATTCCACCTGAAAAGCTTCAAAAATGTGTCTCCTCAGTTCCCAAACGTTTACTGAGTGTTGTTAAAAGGAAAGGCCATGTAACACAGTGGTAAAAATGCCCCTGTGGCAACTTTTTTGCAATGTGTTGCTGCCCTTAAATTCTAAGTTAATCATTATTTGTAAAAAAAAAAAAAAAAAAAAAGTTTCTCAGTTGGAACATTAAATATCTTGTCTTTGCAGTCTATTCAATTGAGTATAAGTTGAAAATGATTTACAAATCATTGTATTCTGTTTTATTTACCATTTACACAACGTGACAACTTCAATGGTTTTGTATGTTTTGGTAATGAATGCACTACAGTGTCAATCTACAACCTTGAGCAGATTGGATTACAGTTCATAAAGTGTGCAGTGAGGGTGTATTTTCCCAGCATGCAATCAGACATCAAATAGAAGAGCGCACACACAAGGTCAACACAGCCGCGTGTCAAGAAGAGTTATTGATTGAACGACCTGGCATGGAGGCACTATCATGTTTCTGACTACACTTACTGTACGCAAATATAAAAAAATCTTTAATGGCAGACGTTGGGCTCACCTGCACAAAGTCAACCTCCCCATCGGCCTGGAAGTACCATTCCACCGAGGCGGCGGCTTTGACTTCACTCCTCTTCTTGCAGGAGATGCAGCCCAGTTTGAAGCCTTTGCCCGCCACCGCCTCTGTGTCCGAGTCCACCTCCGCACACGCCCCGTGACACTGGTGCACTGTCAGCATATCACAATATATACATGTTAAAATGGACATTCATTTGTCTCTTTATTACGAAATATTTTATTTTGACACTGAAGTAATGTAATTGCATTTGTTTTACATCAAATTATGCTGACAATTTTATTAAATAAAAAAAAATGTAAGGAAAAATGTGTTTAAAAAAATCAGTTTGTCAAAATATAGTGTTTTAAAATTCAGGGTAAAAAAAGGTCATGCATGTAAAAAAAATCAGTTCACAAAATTAAAACACCAAAAATCAGTGTCAATTTTAGAGCCCTTATACACTGAAGGTATGTAATTGCATTAGTTTTATATCAAATTATGCTGACAATTTTACTAAATAAAAAAAATTCTAAGCAAAATGTGTTTTAAAAAAATCAGTTTGTCAAAATATAGTGTTTTAAAATTCAGGGTAAAAAAAAAGGGTCATGCATGTGAAAAAATCAGTTCACAAAATTAAAACACTAAAAATCAGTGTCAATTTTAGAGTCCTTATACACTGAAGGTATGTAATTGCATTAGTTTTACATCAAATTATGCTGACAATTTTATTAAATAAAAAAGAATTCTAAGCAAAATGTGTTTTAAAAAAATCAGTTTGTCAAAATACAGTGTTTTAAAATTCAGGGTAAAAAAAAAGGTAATGCATGTGAAAAAATCAGTTCACAAAATTAAAACACTAAAAATCAGTGTCAATTTTAGAGTCTTTATACACTGAAGGTATGTAATTGCATTAGTTTTATATCAAATTATGCTGACAATTTTATTAAATAAAAAAAATTGTAAGCAAAATGTGTTTTAAAAAAATCAGTTTGTCAAAATACAGTGTTTTAAAATTCAGGGTAAAAAAAAAAAAAGAGTCAGTGTTAAAAAATCTACTGCGGAAGTATTTACTTCAAAATAAGACCCACTTCTGGTAAATTAGGGAGTCAATCTTGTCTCTGAACCAGCCAATGGTGGCGCAGTGGAAGAGTGGCCGTGCGTGACCCGAGGGTCCCTGGTTCAATCCCCACCTAGTACCAACCTCGTCATGTCCGTTGTGTCCTGAGCAAGACACTTCACCCTTGCTCCTGATGGGTGCTGGTTAGCGCCTTGCATGGCAGCTCCCTCCATCAGTGTGTGAATGTGTGTGTGAATGGGTAAATGTGGAAGTAGTGTCAAAGCGCTTTGAGTACCTTGAAGGTAGAAAAGCGCTATACAAGTACAACCCATTTATCATTTATCATTTATCATTTAAGTGTGCAGTCACGTGACACGGGTCTTACAAAGAGACAAGTCAAACTTGACACCTCATTGGCTGGTTCAGAGACAAGATTGATTGCCTATTTTACCGGAAATGGGTCTTGTTTTGAAGTAACGAATATTTGCACGGAATTTTCACACGCTACATTTTTTCCCCCCCACACTGAATTTTTAAACAAATTTTGCTCAGAAATTGTTATTTAATGAAATTGTCAGCATAATTTCGTGAAAAAAAATCAGTTCACAAAATTAAAACACAAAAAATTAAATTACATAAATTCAGTGTCAATTTCAGAGTCCTTCTTGTACACTGAAGTTAGATAATTGCATTTGTTTCACATCAAATTATGATTACAATTATATTGAATAATAAAATGTGAGCAAAATGTTTGTATAAAAAAATAAGTTTGTCAAAATACAGTGTTTTAAAATTCAGGGTAAAAAAAGTCAGTGTAAAAAAAACAACCTTCAAAACAAGACCTACTTCCAGTAAATTAGGGAATCGATCTTGTCTCTGAACCAGCCAATGGGGTGTCAAGTGTGCAGTCACGTGACACGGGTCTTACAAAGCGACAAGTCAAACTTGACACCTCATTGGCTGGTTCAGAGACAAGATTGATTGCCTAATTTACCAGAAATGGGTCTTGTTTTGAAGCAACAAATATTTCTGCACTGAATTTTCAAGAGCTAAGTTTTCCCCCCACTGAATTTTAAACACATTTTGCTCACAAATTGTTATTTGATTAAATTGTCAGCATAATTTCATGTGAAAAAATCAGTTCACCAAATTAAAACACAAAAAAATTCAGTAACATAAATTCAGTGTCAATTTTAGAGTCCTTATACACGGAAGGTATGTAATTGCATTAGTTTGACATCAAATTATGCTGACAATTTTATTAAATAAAACAAATTGTAAGCAAAATGTGTTTTAAAAAAATCAGTTTGTCAAAATATAGTGTTTTAAAATTCAGGGTAAAAAAAAAAAAAGTGTAAAAAAAATCCAGTGCGGAAGTATTTACTTCAAAATAAGACCCACTTCCGGTAAATTAGGTAATCAATCTTGTCTTTGAACCAGCCAATGGGGTGTCAAGTGTGCAGTCACGTGACACGGGTCTTACAAAGAGACAAGTCAAACTTGACACCTCATTGGCTGGTTCGGAGACAAGATTGATTGCCTAATTTACCGGAAATGGGTCTTGTTTTGAAGCAACAAATATTTCTGCACTGAATTTTCAAGAGCTATGTTTTTTCCCCCCACTGAATTTTAAACACATTTTGCTCACAAATTGTTATTTGATTAAATTGTCAGCATAATTTCATGTGAAAAAATCAGTTCACAAAATTAAAACACAAAAAATTCAGTAACATAAATTCAGTGTCAATTTTAGAGTCCTTATACACTGAAGGTATGTAATTGCATTAGTTTGACATCAAATTATGCTGACAATTTTATTAAATAAAAAAAATAATTAAGCAATATGTGTTTTAAAAAAATCAGTTTGTCAAAATAGTGTTTTAAATTTTAAAAAAATCCAGTGCGGAAGAATTTACTTCAAAATAAGACCCACTTCCGGTAAATTAGGGAATCAATCTTGTCTCTGAACCAGCCAATGGGGTGTCAAGTGTGCAGTCACGTGACACGGGTCTTACAAAGAGACAAGTCAAACTTGACACCTCATTGGCTGGTTCGGAGACAAGATTGATTGCCTAATTTACCGGAAATGAGTCTTGTTTTGAAGCAACAAATATTTCTGCACTGAATTTTCAAGAACCAAGTTTTTTTCCCCCACTGAATTTTAAACACACTTTGCTCACAAATTGTTATTTGATTAAATTGTCAGCATAATTTCATGTGAAAAAATCAGTTCACAAAATTAAAACACAAAAAATTCAGTTACATAAATTCAGTGTCAATTTTAGAGTCCTTATACACTGAAGGTATGTTATTGCATTAGTTTTACATCAAATTATGCTGACAATTTTACTAAAAAAAAAAAAAAATTAAGCAATATGTGTTTTAAAAAAATCAGTTTGTCAAAATAGTGTTTTAAATTTAAAAAAAAAGTCAGTGTAAAAAAATCCAGTGCGGAAGAATTTACTAACTTTACTAAAGAAAACCTTCAAAATAAGACCCACTTCCGGTAAATTAGGGAATCAATCTTGTCTCTGAACCAGCCAATGGGGTGTCAAGTGTGCAGTCACGTGACACGGGTCTTACAACGCGACAAGTCAAACTTGACACCTCATTGGCTGGTTCAGAGACAAGATTGATTGCCTATTTTACCGGAAGTGGGTCTTGTTTTGAAGTAAATACTTCCGCACTGAATTTTCACACATTTTCATGTAAAAAATAAATAAATAAAAAATCCGTTCACAAAATTACAACGCAAAAAATTCAGTTAATAAATTCAGTGTCCAAAAAAAAAAATCTATCCTAATAAAGACACATTAACTGCACATACATGTCGTAAAGATGGAGGAAAACTTACCAAACAATGTGCAGGAGAGGAAAAGGAGCAGGGTATGGGTTGACGTCATGTTATTGGATGATGGGCTACTTATTGATTGCTATTGATGCTTTTATCTTAAGAACACTGCAGACTTAAATGCAGACTACAATAGTAAATAATTCAACTAGCATGCATTGTAATGTGCAAAATATCCTCCTTTTCCTTCTTCAGCCCTGCTGGTTAATTATTGCTGCGGACTTTTAATTGATGGGAGACTTTTTGTCAAACATTCCAGGTGGAGTGATGACTCACAGTGTTTCCCGGATATATTCACCCTGAAATTAGATGACTTTCCCCCCTGGGTTTGTTTTTTTCCTAACGAGGGATGCACAGGGACGCCATTAAAGCTGCCTGCAGGGAACACACGCACAAATCCCGGTAGTGTGCTCGGAAATATTCATGCAAGTTTGAATTGGCATGCATTAAAATGGTATTTAGCGCAAACCTGATTAAAAATATTTAATCCCTAAACCCGTTTTACTGTGCCCAATTTTAGAGGCCTTCTTCTACGGTGGGAGTAATGTCCTCTTTTTGGGAAGATGTCATCTATCTAACAAGAGATGAAGAATAGATCCGTCCTGTGCTTGGTTTCCAGCGATGTTGCTGCGCCACAGCACAGCACTTGTCGCCTCTCAGTCGAGAGGATGCTGCGGATGCACTGCGGTAAAAAACGGCCGATGCGCTCGGCGGTCACTTCCAGCGTTTTTACGCCGCCACTCGTCGTCTTGTTTGCCCGTCTCGTATTTAAAACGCCCGATGTATCAATGTGGCGTGTAATCCATTCCGCACGTCGACAAGAAAGGAGGCGATTTGTTGAAAACGCCACTTTGCGGTGTACTGGCCCTTTAAGAAAGCACCGGCGGGGCGGGGCTCCATCTCTTGTCACTTAACACCCGTTGGGGTGGATGATACTGAAAATGTTGGTATCGAGTCGACCCAAGACCTGCTAAATACAGGGCCAGTATTGCCGGTTTACCTTACCTAAAGTGTAAAGCTTAATGACTGATTTGCCATTTATTTGTTGAGCGTGATTGCAATCAAACACAGGTTACAGATTTTAAAGAAAATAAGAAATGATAACGCATTTGTTCTCAACAAAATAAGTCCACAACATAAAAATATCAATTACATAATACAATTTTATGTTCTACAGTTGTTTACTCAAGAGTTTTTTAAAAAAAAATTTTTTATTGAACATACATGTATAATTCACACCAAAAGTCAGGGCATTTTCAACATCAAGGAAAGAAAACAAAAGCAAATACAGATAGAGTATTAAAAGTAATAAATAATAATAATAAAAAATATGAAAAAAACTAAAAAAATATTATTTGTAGCTGAGATAGGCTCCAGCGCCCCCCGCGACCCCGAAGGGATTAAGCGGTCGAAAATGGATGGATGGAACAACAAGCATACATTTATAATTCACACCAAAGTCAGGGCATTTTCAACATCAAGGAAAGAAAACAAGCAAATACAGATAAGAGTATTAAAAGTAATAAATAACAATAATAAAAAATATGAAAAATAGAAAAATTATTTTTGTATTTGTATTTTTATTTTTATTGAACAAAAAATACATTTATAATTCACACCAAAGTCAAGGCATTTTCAACATCAAGGAAACAAAACAAAAGCAAATACAGATAGAGTATTAAAAGTAATAAATAATAATAAAAAAAAATATGAAAAAAAAAATTCTAATTTTTTTTTTATTTAATTTTTTCTATTGAACAACAAACATACATTTATAATTCCCACCCAAGTCAGGGCATTTTCAACATCAAGGAAAGAAAACAAAAGCAACTACAGATAGAGTATTAAAAGTAATAAATAATAATTAAAAAAAAAAAATGAATTTTTTTTTTCTAATTTAATTTTTTTTTTAATTTTTCTATTGAACAACAAACATACATTTATAATTCCGACCCAAGTCAGGGCATTTTCAACTTCAAGGAAAGAAAACAAAAGCAACTACAGATAGAGTATTAAAAGTAATAAATAATAATAAAAAAAATATATGAATTTTTTTTTTCTAATTTTATTTTTTTTTTTATTTTTCTATTGAACAACAAACATACATTTATAATTCCCACCCAAGTCAGGGCATTTTCAACATCAAGGAAAGAAAACAAAAGCAACTACAGATAGAGTATTAAAAGTAATAAATAATAATTTTAAAAAAAAAATGAATTTCTTTTTTCTAATTTAATTTTTTTTTTAATTTTTCTATTGAACAACAAACATACATTTATAATTCCCACCCAAGTCAGGGCATTTTCAACATCAAGGAAAGAAAACAAAAGCAACTACAGATAGAGTATTAAAAGTAATAAATAATAATAAATAAAAAAAATGAATTTTTTTTTTCTAATTTTTTTTTTTTTTTAATTTTTCTATTGAACAACAAACATACATTTATAATTCCCACCCAAGTCAGGGCATTTTCAACATCAAGGAAAGAAAACAAAAGCAAATACAGATAGAGTATTAAAAGTAAAAGCAGATAGAGGTGGACGTGGACCCCGACTTAAACAAGTTGAAAAACTTATTGGGGTGTTACCATTTAGTGGTCAATTGTACGGAATATGTACTGTACTGTGCAATCTACTAATAAAAGTTTCAATCAATCAATCAGGTGAATTACAGCTATATGCATATATATATATATTTATATATATATATATGCATATATATATATTTATTAGGGGTGTGGGAAAAAATCGATTCGAATTTGAATCGCGATTCTCACGTTGTGCGATTCAGAATCGATTCTCATTTTAAAAAAATCGATTTTTATTTTATTTATTTATTTTTATTTTTTTAATTAATCAATCCAACAAAACAATACACAGCAATACCATAACAATGCAATCCAATTCCAAAAGCAAACCCGACCCAGCAACACTGCAATAAACAGAGCAATTGAGAGGAGACACAAACACGACACAGAACAAACCAAAAGTAGTGAAACAAAAATGAATATTATCAACAACAGTATCAATATTAGTTACAATTTCAACATAGCAGTGTTTAAAAATCTCTCATTGACATTATCATTAGACATTTATAAAAATAAAAATAAAAGAACAATAGTGTCACAGTGGCTTACACTTGCATCGCATCTCATAAGCTTGACAACACACTGTGTCCAATATTTTCACAAAGATAAAATAAGTCATATTTTTGGTTCATTTAATAGTTCAAACAAATTTACATTATTGCAATCAGTTGATAAAACATTGTCCTTTACAATTATAAAAGCTTTTTACAAAAATCTACTACTCTGCTTGCATGTCAGCAGACTGGGGTAGATCCTGCTGAAATCCTATGTATCGAATGAATAGAGAATCCTTTTGAATCGGGAAAAAAAATCGTTTTTGAATCGAGAATCGTGTTGAATTGAAAAAAAAAAAATCGATTTTGAATCGAACCGTGGGACACCCAAAGATTCACAGCCCTAATAAATATATATATATTTATATTTATATTTATATTTCATACTAACAAACCGTTCTTCATGTGCACCGCGCCAAGGAAGAAAAGAGTACGCTCACAACAATAACAACGTGATGACGTCACACGTTTATGGCAACGTCACATCCGCTTCCGCTTTAACAATACACAAATAAAAATACAACTATACAGCGAGTAAGGGCGCAATAAAAAAAAAAATAGAAAGCTTAACAGTAACCACACAATAATGCACGTTACACGTCGTTCCCCGGCAATGTTGTTGAAAATGCCACAAGACGCCACTTGTTTGAACTGAAAAGCAAGATTCCCCCGCAGGTAACGAAAGCTAACTGCTAGCTAGCGTCATAGCCGTTTGGTTAGCTGCTAATGCTAATACAGGAATCGCGGGTTTAGTTCGGATTAGAAGTATCAAAATGCCACGACGGTCGTTAAATGTCTTGACGGAATGCTGTTGATACATTCGACGATAATAGTTGACGGAAAATGTTAAGCTGGTTAAAGGGATTCATGTTAAGCTAAGCCGGGGAAGCTAAGTGTGCTAATGGGTAGGTGTGCTGTTTACATTGCAATAAGGAGTGGCCACACAATGTTTACATTTACCCTGCTCCTAGACGGTTCTTACATCCTATTATGAACATTGCAATAAGGAGTGGCCACACAATGTTTACATTTACCCTGTTCCGAGACAGTTCTTACATCCTAATATGAACATTGCAATAAGGAGTGGCCACACAATGTTTACATTTACCCTGCTCATAGACAGTTCTTACTTCCTAATATGAACATTGCAATAAGGAGTGGCCACACAATGTTTACATTTACCCTGCTCCTAGACGGTTCTTACATCCTAATATGAACATTGCAATAAGGAGTGGCCACACAATGTTTACATTTACCCTGCTCATAGACAGTTCTTACATCCTATTATGAACATTGCAATAAGGAGTGGCCACACAATGTTTACATTTACCCTGCTCCTAGACGGTTCTTACTTCCTATTATGAACATTGCAATAAGGAGTGGCCACACAATGTTTACATTTACCCTGCTCCTAGACGGTTCTTCCTAATATGAACATTGCAATAAGGAGTGGCCACACAATGTTTACATTTACCCTGCTCCTAGACGATTCTTACATCCTAATATGAACATTGCAATAAGGAGTGGCCACACAATGTTTACATTTACCCTGCTCCTAGACTGTTCTTACATCCTAATATGAACATTGCAATAAGGAGTGGCCACACAATGTTTACATTTACCCTGCTCCTAGACAGTTCTTACATCCTAATATGAACATTGCAATAAGGAGTGGCCACACAATGTTTACATTTACCCTGCTCCTAGACTGTTCTTACATCCTAATATGAACATTGCAATAAGGAGTGGCCACACAATGTTTACATTTACCCTGTTCCGAGACAGTTCTTACATCCTAATATGAACATTGCAATAAGGAGTGGCCACACAATGTTTACATTTACCCTGCTCCTAGACGGTTCTTACATCCTATTATGAACATTGCAATAAGGAGTGGCCACACAATGTTTACATTTACCCTGTTCCGAGACAGTTCTTACATCCTAATATGAACATTGCAATAAGGAGTGGCCACACAATGTTTACATTTACCCTGCTCATAGACAGTTCTTACTTCCTAATATGAACATTGCAATAAGGAGTGGCCACACAATGTTTACATTTACCCTGCTCCTAGACGGTTCTTACATCCTAATATGAACATTGCAATAAGGAGTGGCCACACAATGTTTACATTTACCCTGCTCATAGACAGTTCTTACATCCTATTATGAACATTGCAATAAGGAGTGGCCACACAATGTTTACATTTACCCTGCTCCTAGACGGTTCTTACTTCCTATTATGAACATTGCAATAAGGAGTGGCCACACAATGTTTACATTTACCCTGCTCCTAGACGGTTCTTCCTAATATGAACATTGCAATAAGGAGTGGCCACACAATGTTTACATTTACCCTGCTCCTAGACGATTCTTACATCCTAATATGAACATTGCAATAAGGAGTGGCCACACAATGTTTACATTTACCCTGCTCCTAGACTGTTCTTACATCCTAATATGAACATTGCAATAAGGAGTGGCCACACAATGTTTACATTTACCCTGCTCCTAGACAGTTCTTACATCCTAATATGAACATTGCAATAAGGAGTGGCCACACAATGTTTACATTTACCCTGCTCCTAGACTGTTCTTACATCCTAATATGAACATTGCAATAAGGAGTGGCCACACAATGTTTACATTTACCCTGTTCCGAGACAGTTCTTACATCCTAATATGAACATTGCAATAAGGAGTGGCCACACAATGTTTACATTTACCCTGCTCCTAGACGGTTCTTACTTCCTATTATGAACATTGCAATAAGGAGTGGCCACACAATGTTTACATTTACCCTGCTCCTAGACGGTTCTTACTTCCTATTATGAACATTGCAATAAGGAGTGGCCACACAATGTTTACATTTACCCTGCTCCTAGACGGTTCTTCCTAATATGAACATTGCAATAAGGAGTGGCCACACAATGTTTACATTTACCCTGCTCCTAGACGATTCTTACATCCTAATATGAACATTGCAATAAGGAGTGGCCACACAATGTTTACATTTACCCTGCTCCTAGACTGTTCTTACATCCTAATATGAACATTGCAATAAGGAGTGGCCACACAATGTTTACATTTACCCTGCTCCTAGACAGTTCTTACATCCTAATATGAACATTGCAATAAGGAGTGGCCACACAATGTTTACATTTACCCTGCTCCTAGACTGTTCTTACATCCTAATATGAACATTGCAATAAGGAGTGGCCACACAATGTTTACATTTACCCTGCTCCGAGACAGTTCTTACTTCCTATTATGAACATTGCAATAAGGAGTGGCCACACAATGTTTACATTTACCCTGTTCCGAGACAGTTCTTACATCCTATTATGAACATTGCAATAAGGAGTGGCCACACAATGTTTACATTTACCCTGCTCCTAGACAGTTCTTACTTCCTATTATGAACATTGCAATAAGGAGTGGCCACACAATGTTTACATTTACCCTGCTCCTAGACGGTTCTTACTTCCTATTATGAACATTGCAATAAGGAGTGGCCACACAATGTTTACATTTACCCTGCTCCTAGACGGTTCTTCCTAATATGAACATTGCAATAAGGAGTGGCCACACAATGTTTACATTTACCCTGCTCCTAGACGATTCTTACATCCTAATATGAACATTGCAATAAGGAGTGGCCACACAATGTTTACATTTACCCTGCTCCTAGACTGTTCTTACATCCTAATATGAACATTGCAATAAGGAGTGGCCACACAATGTTTACATTTACCCTGCTCCTAGACAGTTCTTACATCCTAATATGAACATTGCAATAAGGAGTGGCCACACAATGTTTACATTTACCCTGCTCATAGACGGTTCTTACATCCTAATATGAACATTGCAATAAGGAGTGGCCACACAATGTTTACATTTACCCTGTTCATAGACGGTTCTTACATCCTAATATGAACATTGCAATAAGGAGTGGCCACACAATGTTTACATTTACCCTGCTCATAGACGGTTCATACATCCTAATATGAACATTGCAATAAGGAGTGGCCACACAATGTTTACATTTACCCTGTTCCGAGACAGTTCTTACATCCTAATATGAACATTGCAATAAGGAGTGGCCACACAATGTTTACATTTACCTTGCTCCTAGACCAGGTGTCGGCAACCCAAAACGTTGAAAGAGCCATATTGGACCAAAAAAACAAATCTGGAGCTGCAAAAAATGAAAAGCCGTATATAAGTCTTATAATGAAGGCAACACATGACGAAAGTGTCTATATTAGCTATATTAGCCTACTATCAAAATGACTATCTGTCGCAGGCTGAAGCAAATCTTCGTTGACAGAAATGTTGAAATGTAATATTTATTCTACACAATTTTACAACATCGGAAAACATTAGTAAATCAGAGGCTACTCAGAAGGTGAGATAACTCCTGGAAATGACTGTTTTTTAATGGCCAAAGGTATAGATGTGTGTGTAAGTTCAAGGAAACGGCAGGCTGCCTTCTTCTAATAGATTTGTTACAATCTTTGGCAAGCTGGGTAATGTTTGCTGTGGTCTGGAACAACATGGCACACAAACAGCTATCTGAAATGCAGCCAATATTACATACAGATAATGCATACTTGCCAACCTTGAGACCTCCGATTTCGGGAGGTGGGGGGTGGAGAGTGGAGGGCGTGGTCGGGGGTGGGGTGGGGTGTGGTTGGGGGCGTGGTTAAGAGGGGGGAGTATATTGACAGCTAGAATTCACCAAGTCAAGTATTTCATACATATATATATATATATATATATATATATATATATATATCCTGAAAATATGCAAACAAAACTGTGTTTGGATAATTGATACTTCAAACTTGCATAAATAAATCTTAAGGAATATAACATAACTTGGCTTCTGAGAGCTTCAAAATGTAATGAATAAAATGCTAAAGTTGTTGATAAACAAGCAATTATTTTAATAATTAAATATGGTCATTTTAAATGAATTATTATGATAATATAAAATTAATTATTTCAAATATGTGTATTTTAATTATATGGCTGGATGTAATAAGGAGTCAGAAAAAATACAAAAAAATACAATTAATTTTGATGTTTTTAGCAAAATATAGTAAAAATTTATTTAGTTTAAAAAAAAAAAATTAATAAATATATTTATTTTTAGGTAAGATAAACATAATAATACAATTTGTCTCTAGTCTGGATGATTTAGTTCTTGTCACCCTGTTGTCCTCCCGTTGTGAAAAAAGGCTGTCCTCACCCAGGTCCGCATGGAGCTGGAGGGGGCGTGGCCTCCAGCTCCGCTGAAAATCGGGAGATTTTCGGGAGAATATTTGTCCCGGGAGGTTTTCGGGAGAGGCGCTGAATTTCGGGAGTCTCCCGGAAAATTCGGGAGGGTTGGCAAGTATGAGATAATGTGTCATGAGACATGAAAAACTAAATTATATACAAAGAGGATAAAGGTAATGGATATTAAATGAACTCAAATATAGCTACAAATGAGGCATAATGATGCAATATGTACATACAGCGAGCCTAAATAGCATTGATTAGCTTGCAGTCATGCACTGACCAAATATGCCTGATTAGCAATCCAACAAGTCAATAACATCAACAAAGCGCACTTTTATGCATTTTCCACACAGCAAGAAACTTTTGGTGGACAAAATGAGACAAGGAAGGAGTGGAAGATTTCACATGTAAACAAACTGTTGCATCACAGTCCACACTTTGGTGAGTTCAAGAATCGCCAAAATTAGTAGGACAGAACGATGTTCACCAAATAGTCTCATCAGTGAAGCATACACACCAACATATTAAACAGTGGTAGTTCTAACAATTGGGAAGGTTTGTGTGATGTTTGTCCTCAAACAAAAAACATACTAAAACAAAAAAAATATTTCCCCTGCCCCCATCTTTTTCCATTTTCCATCCTTTTGAAAAAATGCTCCAGGGAGCCTCTAGAGCCGCATGTAACGTGAGAGCCGCGGGTTGCTGACCCCCGTCCTAGACGGTTCTTACTTCCTAATATGAAATTCAAAATTAGTTTTTATTTTGCACAACATAAAACCTGGTATTTCGTTAGTAGTAGTCATTTTATTTCAGACCCAGGGGATCCATATAGCAGAAAAAGAAACAATGCGATGATAAAGTCCAAATAATAGAAATACAAGCATCCATCCATCCATTTTCTACCGCTTATTCCCTTCGGGGTCGCGGGGGGGCGCTGGAGCTTATCTCAGCTACAATCGGGCGGAAGGCAGGGTACACCCTGGACAAGTCGCCACCTCATCGCAGGGCCAACACAGATAAATAAAAAACACTCCATAATATTCAATGTCCAGCCAGTGGTTAAAGTGTCCACCCTGAGATGGGTAGGCTGTGAGTTCAAACCCCGGCCGAGTCATACCAAAGACTATAAAAATGGGAGCCATTACCTCCCTGCTTGACACTAAGCATCAAGTGGTGGAATTGGGGGTTAAATCACCAAAAATGATTCCCGGGCGAGGCCACCGCTGCTGCTCAATGCTCCCCTCACCTCCCAGGGGGTGAACAAGGGGATGAGTCAAATGCAGAGGATAAATTTCACCACACCTTGTGTGTGTGTGACAATCATTGGTACTTTAACTTTAACTTAAATTTACTTTGTAGATTGTCACTGAAGGCAGCAAAACTATGACACCTGTGAAGTGAAAACCTATTTCAGGTGACTACCTCTTGAAGCTCATGGGGAGAATGCCAAGAGTGTGCAAAGCAGTAATCATCGCAAAGGGTGGCAATTTTGAAGAAACTAGAGTATAAAACATGTTTTCAACTTTTTTTGTTAAGTATATAACTCCACATGTGTTCATTCATAGTTTTGATGTGACAATCTACAATGTAAATAGTCATGAAAATAAAGAAAACACATTGAATGAGAAGGTGTGTCCAAACATTTGGCCTGTACTGTATATTCTGCATTGTAATCCTCTTCACTTCTATTTACTCACCCAACTGTTCTCTCTTTAGTATTCTATGACTATGGATCCGAGCTCCAGTGCTTTGACCGCCCAGGTGTGTTTCCCGGCTGCCCGTGCTGCCGTTTTGGACAACCTGAATCGCCAGCGAGAGGAAGGCAGACTGTGTGACCTCTCCATCCACGTTCAAGGGAAAGTGTACAGGGCCCACCGCTGTGTGCTCGCCGCATCCTCGCCGTACTTCCATGACCAGGTAGGTCAGATCACAGGTCCTTAAATAGCTCATAATGCTTTAAAAAGTTGACTGCAGTGCTCTTAAGTCATGTAGGTTTTGCCAAGCAATGGCTTAGTATACTGAACTTGCCTACCTACGGTCTCATAGGCCCCATTTACACTGCACACCAAATCTGATTTTTTTTGCCCTCAAGTGATACAGATCGGATATTTCTTGCCAGTCTAATCGCTCCAAAGTGCTTCAAATTTGATATTTTCTCAATCAGATTTGGGCCAGATCAGGAAGTAGACCGATCTTTTCAAACATGACTGTAGTCTCAATGAAAATGCGACTTTTATCTCATCTTTGGTCGAGCTATGTCAACAAACCCACTAACACGCTGATCTGTGGCGTGCATGTTTTCTCTTGCGGTAGTGACTTCTTTGTTCATTCATTTACGGAATCCGGTGTTCTGCCGAAATGAGCAGCTTTGTCGAAAAAATGTACCATCGGTGTCTATCAATTTACGCTCTCGCCACATCGAAAATGTATACTTTGAGATTCGAAACAGCGATTTAGATATCAAATAAACTATACAAAAAAATAATCACTTACCAGTAGCGCCAGTGAGAAGTCAACTCTTCATCTAAACAAGAGGTAGCTCATTTCAACACAGCAAATTCCAGCCAACTTCCTTTGTTTACACTTAATCAAACTGCGCATGCAAGTGACGTAGAACTGTGCGGTATGGACGAAAAAGTATATCTCGATATATTTTTACTTAGACTCGATATTCGATATATATCTCAATATATGTATATATCTTTTTTGCCGATATTCCGATATTGTCCAACTCTTAATTACCGATTCCGATATCAACCGATACCGATATATACAGTCGTGGAATTAACACATTATTATGCCTAATTTTGTTGTGATGCCCCGCTGGATGCATTAAACGATGTAACAAGGTTTTCCAAAATAAATCAACTCAAGTTATGGAAAAAATGCCAACATGGCACTGCCATATTTGTGAATTATTTTTTTAACATGCCTCAAAACAGCAGCTTGGAATTTGGGACATGCTCTCCCTGAGAGAGCATGAGGAGGTTGAGGTGAGCGGGGGGTGTTTATTTAGTGTATCGGAAGAGTTAGTGCTGCAAGGGGTTCTGGGTATTTGTTCTATTGTGTTTATGTTGTGTTACGGTGCGGATGTTCTCCCGAAATGTGTTCGTCGTTCTTGGTTGGTGTGGGTTCACAGTGTGGCGCATATTTGTAACAGTGTTAAAGTTGTTTATACGGCCACCCTCAGTGTGACCTGTATGGATGTTGACCAAGTATGCGTTGCATTCACTTGTGTGTGTGAAAAGCCGTTGATATTATGTGATTGGGCCGGCACGCAAAGGCAGTGCCTTTAAGGATTATTGGCGCTCTGTACTTCTCCCTACGTCCGTGTACCACTCCATACAGCGGCGTTTTAAAAAGTCATACATTTTACTTTTTGAAACCGATACCGATAATTTCCGATATCACATTTATATTTTAAAGCATTTATCAGCCGATAATATCGGCAGTCCGATATTATTGGACATCTCTACCTGAAATAAATGAATAAATGAAAAAAAGAATAATAGGGTATTTGTCAATAATTGGTAAGATGCTGGAAATCCTTGAAAACATTTGTATTTGGTTATGTCAATTGTTTATTTTTTTTGCTTCAATAGGTGCTCCTGAAGAATGTGACATCAGTTTCCCTCCCGTCAGTCATGGACCCAGTGGCCTTTGAGAGCGTGCTCAGCTCTGCTTACACCGGCCAGCTGAGCATTGTCCACGATGACATCGTCAACTACGTCACCGTGGCCAGTTTCCTCCAGATGTGGCACATTGTAGACAAATGCACGGAGATCCTAAAGAGGCAGCGGCCCTCGGCAGACGTAAACCAGCCAGAGGCCTCCGCAGCTCATCCTGGTAGTGCGTCCAGACAGCAGTCCCCCAGCAGCACTGACTGCTTGTATGGAGAGAGAGAGGGAAGAAGGAAGGTGGCCAAAGCGGACACTCTACCTCCTTTAGCGACATGGAGGCGACCGCAGCAGTTTTCAAGATGGGGCGTCTCGCGGCCCTCATCCGCCCAGCCTGTCGCCGACTCCCAACTCGATACCCTACCAAGCTTCGCCGAGAGCAATTACGCCTGCTGCGAAGAGACGTGGACGTTAAATCACAATAAAAGCGGACACTTTGGCCACAGTAGCTCTGGTGCTGAGGGACTCAAGCAGAAACCCCGATGTCCGCCTCGAGGAGCCCTGCAGAGCGCCGACAGACCGCTGGATAAGAACATGGATGGTGATGAAATTACACAGAAGAAGAAGAAGAGCGAGAAAAGAGCAATCGAGGCTGATGAGGGAGTTGGAGAAGCGGCGGTGGAGAAAAGGGAAGGCTTTGCACAAATTAGTCACATCGGTAAGATTAAAACCTCTAAAGCAGGGATGTCAAACTCTGGCCCGTGGGCCCGCCGTGTAATTTCACTTGGCCCTTCAGGCGATATCGAATTAACACTAGAGCTGGCCCGCCGATTATATACAGCGGCGGTGCCGTGGTAACAACGCATTCACCGCTAATTCTCATTCACCGCTAATTCTCATACTTGTCAACCCTCCCGGGAGACTCCCAAATTTCAGTGCCCCTCCCGAAAATCATCACGTCCGCAGTCACATAATTTAAGCGGCTTCTGCACGCACACACACACGTGAATGCAACGCATACTTGATCAACAGCGATACAGGTCACACTGAGGGTAGCGCTATAAACAACTTTAACACTGTTACAAATAGGCGCCACATTGTGAATCCACACCAAACAAGAATGACAAACACATTTCGGTGGTAGCGGGTGTGTATATTCTAGCCCGGAAGAGTTAGGGATGCAAGGGATTCTGGATATTTGTTCTGTTGTGTTTATGTTGTGTTACGGTGCGGATGTTCTCCCGAAATGTGTTTGTCATTCTTGTTTGGTGTGGGTTCACAGTGTGGCGCATATTTGTAACAGTGTTAAAGTTGTTTATACGACCACCCTCAGTGTGACCTGAATGGCTGTTGATCAAGTATGTCTTGCAGTCACTTTCGTGTGTATGCAGAAGCCGCATACGACATGTGACATGTGTATGGTGAAAAAGCGGACGCGTCGACAGGTTGTAGAGGACGCTAAAGGCAGTGCCATCACTGCACGCCCTTAATATTGTTGTCCGGGTGAAAATCGGGAGAAATTCCGGAGAATGGTTGCCCCGGGAGATTTTCGGGAGGGGCACTGAAATTCGGGAGTTTCCCGGAAAAATCGGGAGGATTGGCAAGTATGCATGCGTGGACAGCACATTTTAGCTCTAATTTACACAATTTTGGAAATTAGGGTCTTATGGCCGCTTATGTGGACACTTATACTGCCATCTGGTGGTGTCAGAAGAGTATAACATACAATGGAATTTTGAAAAAAAAAAAAGTGTAAAAATAAGAATTAGCATGTCACTAAATATGAAGTACACGTTTGTGTACTTATGGACTAAGTACATCATATAAAAAGATGATTCTTAGTTTTTATTCTAATTAGGGTCCAATAAGCCCAAAGAGGAATTAAAAAAAGCATGTACCGGTAAACAAACAGCTTGGGCCTTAAAAGGTTAAAAATGTGATTTAATTCTATTTGAAAATACTTTTTCTATTGAACAGTACACATATTGTCCTTTTAATGAACACATTAGTTTCCCACACAGCTGCACTTAATCTGTGGCACTGGGTTGCAGCTGGAGAGGTGGTGTCTCGGTCAGTGTTTGCGAGAAGGCTGGCAAAATATATCTGCTTCTCAGCTGCGGTCTGTCTGGGCCGCAGCGACACTTAGTTGCATAGGCGCCGATCTACATTTCTGCCAGTGGGTGTATTCAAAAAAAAAATAGACGTTCAGCGAAGTTAATATCCCATATGATTTGTGGCTTTATTATTTTGTAAAATGAACCAAACTCGCCACAAAATTAACGACAGTGGCATAGTGGTTAGAGTGTCCGCCCTGAGATGGGTAGGTTGTGAGTTCAAACCCCGGCCGAGTCATACCAAAGACTATAAAAATGGGAGCCATTACGTACCCGCTTGGCACTCAGCATCAAGGCTTGGAATTGGGGGTTAAATCACCAAAAATTATTCCCGGGCGCGGCCACCGCTGCTGCTCACTGCTCCCCTCACCTCCCAGGGGGTGATCAAGGGTGATGGGTCAATTGCAGAGAATTATTTCGCCACACCTAATGTGTGTGTGTGACAATCATTGCTACTTTAAAGAGGAACATTATCACAATTTCAGAAGGGTTAAAACCATTAAAAATCAGTTCCCAGTGGCTTATTATATTTTTCGAAGTTTTTTTTAAATTTTTACCCATCACGCAATATCCCTAAAAAAAGCTTCAAAGTGCCTGATTTTAACCGTCGTTATATACACCCGTCCATTTTCCTGTGACGTCACATAGTGATGCCAACACAAACAAACATGGCGGAAAGAACAGCAAGCTATAGCGACATTAGCTCGGATTCAGACTCGGATTTCAGCGGCTTAAGCGATTCAACAGATTACGAATGTATTGAAACGGATGGTTGTAGTGTGGAGGCAGGTAGCAAAAACCAAATTGAAGAAGAAACTGAAGCTATTGAGCCATATCGGTTTGAAACGTATGCAAGCGAAACCGACGAAAACGACACGACACGACAGCCAGCGACACGGGAGAAAGCGAGGACGAATTTGGCGATCGCCTTCTAACCAACGATTGGTATGTGTTTGTTTGGCATTAAAGGAAACTAACAACTATGAACTAGGTTTACAGCATATGAAATACATTTGGCAACAACATGCACTTTGAGAGTGCAGACAGCCCAATTTTCATCAATTAATATATTCTGTAGACATACCCTCATCCGCGCTCTTTTCCTGAAAGCTAATCTGTCCAGTTTTGGAGTTGATGTCAGCAGGCCAGGGAAGCTAGGGTCGATAGGGGGTTTAGCTCGCTCGTCTGTGGGAACAAACTGCCGCCATTGCTTGCCGTGCTAGCGAGGTCCTTTGTCCCTGAATTGCTCACACACTCCGGCAGATTCAATGGGGGTCTGGCGGCAGATTTCTTTGACTTTATGGTTGGAAATGCATCTGCTTTGAGTGTCGCAGGATATCCACACATTCTTGCCATCTCTGTCGTAGCATAGCTTTCGTGGGTAAAGTGTGCGGAACAAACGTCCAATTTGTTGCCACTTTGGCATCTTTGGGCCACTGGTGCAACTTGAATCCGTCCCTGTTGGTGTTGTTACACCCTCCGACAACACACCGACGAGGCATGATGTCTCCAAGGTACGGAAAACAGTCGAAAATAACAGAGCTGATTTGACTCTGTGTTTGAGAAAATGGCGGATTGCTTCCCGATGTGACGCCACGTTGTGACGTCATCGCTCCGAGAGCGAATATTAGAAAGGCGTTTAATTCGCCAAAATTCACCCATTTTAGAGTTTGGAAATCGGTTAAAAAAATATATGGTCTTTTTTCTGCAACATCAAGGTATATATTGACGCTTACATAGGTCTGGTGATGATGTTCCCCTTTAACTTGAACTTTAACAAGATTGATTTTTAAAAGATGACGCACGCTCTAATATCACTTTGTCGTTTGTCCAGCAGACTTGCAGCCAATGCTAATGGAGAACGGGGACCTCAGGAGAGCGTCTGTGAAGGTGAGTGCGGAGGATGTGAGAGATCGAGCGCCGAGGAGCACAGACTTGTCCGGTGTTCATGCTTGCCACAAAGCCGAGAGCGTTTTGGTTGCCTCCTGCGTGGTTCCCACTCCGGTGCAGTGGCAGGCGGGTCCCTGGTCTCAGCAAGAGAGGGAGGAGGGCGGTAAATCTGAGGAGGACTTTAAATGTCTCACAGAAGGGAATTTCAACCGAGACACCTATGATGAGATTGAAGATGGGACAGGCCAGGTTTCCCAGAGGCCTCTCGTGCCTGCGTCTGCTGATTTCACCAGCTCTGGCATGCTCATGGCAGCGAGCGCTTCGCCGTTAACCTCCGCCTCCGGTCGCCACGTGTCCCCTTCCTCCGCCACTCTCCCGCCACCTTCTTCACCCCCCACCCCGTCCTCCTCGTCCTCCGTCACCATGGCCGGCGCCCCGTATTCGGGCAAGGTCCATTTCTGTCACTGCGGCAAAGCCTTCACCCTGAAGAGCATGCGCGACCGCCACGTGAAGATGCAGCACCTCAACCTGCGGCCTTTCGGCTGCCCCGTTTGCACCAAGTCCTTCAAGATGAAGCATCACCTCACCAAGCACCTGAAGACCCACGGAGGGCTGCGGCCATACGAGTGTGGAGCGTGCGGGAAGAAAGTCATCTGGAGAGACAGCTTCCTGAGGCACCAAGCCAGGTGCGAGAGGGTGGCGTCCTCCGAGGACAACAACACGAGCTCGGCTCAGGCCGACTTGGCCAACAGCTACGGTTACGCCTTCCACGGCGGGGACGCCTTTCTCGCTATGGGAGGCCAAGTGAAAGTGGAGGAGGTGGATTTCCACGGGGAAATGGAGGATGGGATGAGCGGGCTGTTGGGAAGCGTGTCCAGGATTGTGGATGAGCTAAGAACTGAAAACTTGGACACCGGTGGCCATGTTTACAAAGAGGAGGCGAGTGAAGGCTTTAGTGAGTCAAAATAGGATTTATAGTCGTGTGTGTGACTTCTTAAACTAATGCTGCACGAAAAAATACTATTCATTTCTAAATGGGCGTGCAAGAGTGCACACGCAGGGTTTCCCCTTAAGGTAATTGATCGTTGCGGCCAACGCAGCAAGATAAAAGCTTGCTCTCCTTAATTTGTGTTTTTTTATGTGAAAATTAATTGTGTGAATGCTCCAAAGCATTCACACAATTAGTTTTCTACACCAAAGTACATCTACCGTATTTTTCAGAGTATAAAGTCGCTCCGGATTATAAGTCGCACCAGCCGAAAATGCATAATAAAGAAAGAAAAAACATATATAAGTCACACTGGAGTATAAGTCGCATTTTTTGGGGAAATGTATTTGATAAAAGCCAACAGCAAGAATAGACATTTGAAAGGCAATTTAAAATAAATCAAGAATAGTGAACAACAGGCTGAATAAGTGTACGTTATATGAGGCATAAATAACCAACTGGTATGTTAACGTAACATATTATGGTAAGAGTCATTCAAATAACTATAACATATAGAACATGCTATATGGACTTATAGTTAGAAAAATACAGTATTCAACTTCTTCAACTTCTACTTCTCCAGATTTTGGCGTGCTCTACCTTCCACATTTTTCACTCAATTCAAACCGTTCCAATTTCAAACTGTTCAGCCTATTTGGGAATCACGGGCTTTCCCTTGACAAATTCCAAAAATTCCCAGATTTCCCAGAATTCCAGGTTTTCCGCGACATTTTTCCCATTCAAAATGAATTGGCCATTTTTCAAACTTCATTTAATTTCCACATTTTTCAACCGATTAAAACCATTCCACCTTTAACATATTCCATTCATCCTGGACAGTCAAACCAGTATTTTTCCAAGTTAAAAGAATTCCATTTTTTCAAACCCTTTTTTGACCCTTTTTTCTGGCGACTACTCCTTCCACATTTTTCAACCCACCTCAACCGTTCCCCGTCCAAACATTCCTCTTAATTCCAGGACAAAAAACTACCGTATTTTTGGAGTATAAATCGCTTCGGAGTATAAGTCGCATCGGCCGAAAATGCATAATAAAGAAGGGAAAAAACATATCTAAGTCGCACTGGAGTATAAGTCACATTTTTGGGGGAAATGTATTTGATAAAAGCCAACACCAAGAATAGACATTTGAAAGGCAATTTAAAATAAATAAAGAATAGTGAACAACAGGCTGAATAAGTGTACGTTATATGAGGCATAAATAACCAACTGGTATGTTAACGTAACATATTATGGTAAGAGTCATTCAAATAACTATAACATATAGAACATGCTATATGGACTTATAGTTAGAAAAATACGGTATTTATTCAACTTCTTCAACTTCTACTTCTCCAGATTTTGGCGTGCTCTACCTTCCACATTTTCACCCGATTCAAACCGTTCCAATTTCAAACTGTTCAGCCTATTTGGGAATCGCGGGCTTTCCCTTGACAAATTCCAAAAATTCCCAGATTTCCCAGAATTCCAGGTTTTCCGCGACATTTTTCCCATTCAAAATGAATTGGCCATTTTTCAAACTTCATTTCATTTCCACATTTTTCAACCGATTAAAACCATTCCACCTTTAACATATTCCATTCATCCTGGACAGTCAAACCAGTATTTTTCCAAGTTAAAAAAAAATCCAGGAATTCCCGTTTTTTCAAACCCTTTTTTGACCCTTTTTTCTGGCGACTACTCCTTCCACATTTTTCAACCCACCTCAACCGTTCCCCGTCCAAACATTCCTCTTAATTCCAGGACAAAAAACTACCGTATTTTTGGAGTATAAATCGCTCCGGAGTATAAGTCGCACCGGCCGAAAATGCATAATAAAGAAGGGAAAAAACATATATAAGTCGCACTGGAGTATAAGTCGCATTTTTGGGGGAAATGTATTTGATTAAAGCCAACACCAAGAATAGACATTTGAAAGGCAATTTAAAATAAATGAAGAATAGTGAACAACAGGCTGAATAAGTGTACGTTATATGAGGCATAAATAAGCAACTGGTATGTTAACGTAACATATTATGGTAAGAGTCATTCAAATAACTATAACATATAGAACATGCTATACGTTTACCAAACAATCTGTCACTCCTAATCGCTTACGTGAATGAGCTAAATAATATTATATGATAATTTACGCTAATGTGTTAATAATTTCACACATAAGTCGCTCCTGAGTATAAGTCGCACTATGAAAAAAACTGCGACTTATAGTCTGAAAAATACGGTATTCAACTTCTTCAACTTCTATTTCTTCTCCAGATTTTGCCGTGCTCTACCTTCCACATTTTCACCCGATTCAAACCGTTCCAATTTCAAACTGTTCAGCCTATTTGGGAATCGCGGGCTTTCCCTTGACAAATTCCAAAAATTCCCACATTTCCCAGAATTCCAGGTTTTCCGCGACATTTTTCCCAATCAAAATGAATTGGCCATTTTTCAGACTTCATTTCATTTCCACATTTTTCAACCGATTAAAACCATTCCACCTTTAACATATTCCATTCATCCTGGACAGTCAAACCAGTATTTTTCCAAGTAAAAAAAAATTCCAGGAATTCCCGTTTTTTTCAAACCCTTTTTTAACCCTTTTTTCTGGCGACTACTCCTTCCACATTTTTCAACCCACCTCAATCGTTCCCCGTCCAAACATTCCTCTTAATTCCAGGACAAAAAACTTAAGTTGTTTTTCGAACTGGAAAAATGTCAAATTTTCCAGAAATTCCAGGAATTCCTTAATACCATTTCTCAATTAAAAATGTTACTACTTCAACATTTCTCGACCGATTTGAAAAATTTCACCACCAACCATTTCAACTCATTCAAACCATTCAAGTTTTTTTTTACCATTTTCAAAAGAATTCCGGCTTTCCCCGAAATTCCCAAATTTTTGGGAAATTCCCATTGAAATCAATGGGACATTCTTCAAAGTTCCACAACTCCCACACACAAAGGGTTCCAACTTCAAAATATTCCGCCTGTTTGGAAATTGTGTGCTCCACTTCAACAATTCTCAAAAAAATTCCAGGATTTCAGTTCAACGTCAGCATTGGAGCATTCACACACAATTCCTTCAGGAATTGCCTCATCTAGTTATGAATTTAATATAATGAATTGTAGCCTCCAGAAGAATATTTGACAGTGGCGGCTTTTAAGGACTCTAGCTGTTTGTCAAAGACATGGAGCGACAGAAGTAGTCTCTCTAAAAGTGAGTACAGTCTCCAATAACACCAGAGAAAGATGCTAGATTTGTTGCCAGTCGTTTTTAACAAAGAAAAAGTCACTAAAATGATTGAAGATGTTTCTCAAAACTTGCAAAATTCTCAACAAAGTACAATAAGCAGTCACAATTAAAAAATACAGTAAGACAATATACCGGCAAGAAAAAAATACAGTGCAGGCCAAAAGTTTGGACACACCTTCTCATTTCAATGCGTTTTCTTTATTTTCATGACTATTTACATTGTAGATTGTCACTGAAGGCATCAAAACTATGACACCTGTGAAGTGAAAACCCTTTACCTCTTGACGCTTACGAGAGAATAATAATAATAATAATAATAACTGGGATTTATATAGCGCTTTTCTAAGTACCCAAAGTCGCTTTACATGTAGAACCCATCAATCATTCACACCTGGTGGTGGTAAGCTACTTTCATAGCCACAGCTGCCCTGGGGTAGACTGACGGAAGCGTGGCTGCAATTTGCGCCAACGGCCCCTCCGACCACCACCTATCATTCATCATTGAATTCACCGGTGTGAGTGGCACCGGGGGCAAAGGGTGAAGTGTCCCGCCCAAGGACACAACGACAGCGATTATTGGATGGTAAGAGGCGGGGAGCGAACCTGCAACCCTCAGGTTTCTGGCACGGTTGCTCTACCCACTACGCCATGCCGCCCCAGAATGCCAAGAGTGTGCAAAGCAGTAATCAGAGCAAAGGGTGGCTATTTTGAAGAAACTAGAATATACATTTTTTTTCAGTTATTTCACCTTTTTTTTGTTAAATGCATAATTCCACATGTGTTTGTTCATAGTTTTGATGTGACAATCGACAATGTAAATAGTCATGAAAATAAAGAAAACGCATTGAATGAGAAGGTGTGTCCAAACTTTTGGCCTGTATTGTTTATGTTAACACCAAATAATAATAATAGCAGATTGGTTTTTAAATGTATGTATTAGAGATGCGCGGATAGGCAATTATTTCATCCGCAACCGCATCAGAAAGTCGTCAACCATCCGCCATCCACCTGATCTAACATTTTTTCAAAACCGCACCCGCCCGTTGTTATATATCTAATATAGACGATGCAAGGCATTAGTGAGGTTATAAAGCTTTTGCCTGTTAAAGAAAGGAGACTGATCCAATGTAGCAGTGACATTCAATGCGTGCCACGCTGTCACGGCCCAGACGCACACCAGTGCGCAATCATATGGGAGCCGCGCTGAGCGCACCTCCAAGCGCGTGGAGGTGCGATGTCCCTCGCACTCGCGGCGGCTCCACCCGGGCTTGCGCCCGAGGCTTCAGCGCGCACCGTGGCGGCCATCCTACTCGTCGCGGCCTAGCCCTCGCGGCTCTCGCTGCCGGCGACGGCCGGGTATGGGCCCGACGCTCCAGCGCCATCCATTTTCAGGGCTAGTTGATTCGGCAGGTGGGTTGTTACACACTCCTTAGCGGGTTCCGACTTCCATGGCCACCGTCCTAGCTGCTGTCTATATCAACCAGGGTGAGCCCCACCCCTTTCGTGAGCGCACTGCACTGTTACGCGCCCCCGGCAACAGGGGTGGCGGGCAGGTAAGCTGCGCGGGCGGAGCACGCGGAGTGACCCCTGTTACGAGCCCCCGGCCACGGGGGTGGCGGGCAGGTAAGCTGCTTACCTGCTGCGCGTGACGCCGGCCGCGGCGAAGGCGGACGAGGCGGGGTGTCGGTGCGGTGGTGACCCTGGACGTGCGTCGGGCCCTTCTCACGGATCACCTCAGCTACGGCTCCCGGTGGGGCCCTCTCGGGGGAAGGGGCCTCGGTCCCGGACCCCGGCGAGGCGTCCCTTCTCCGCTCCGTAAAAGTGTCCATCTCTTTTCTTTTCTTTTCTTCTGTTGTGGCATATGCTGCAGGTGCCTGCTCGTTTTTCGTATGTGGGTAACAACATTTAACTATGGATATATATTTCCCAATTGGTTTAACTGCCACCCGCCTGAATCTATTTAAAATCAAATTTTTTTTTATTTCAACCGCCCGATCCGTGGATAATCCGCGGACTCCGCGGTTGTGTCCGCAAACCGCGCATCTCTAGTATGTATACAATTTTAGCCTTTTTAAAGAAAATATATCTATCATAGCAGATTATGCACACCCCTAGTCACGCCCCCCACCACCACAAGTATATTTGCAATCTGGGGGGAAACCCTGACATGTGTGAATTCCAGGCAAAAAAAATCTATATTGACATTTTTTCAGAATATTTTGCAGCTTTACTTTACATACAAGTCTTTTGGAGCGCATGCACTTGCTTTCATTCTTATCCATGTTGGGACTTTAGATCACACATCACAGTGTCGTGTCGCGACTCGTGCTGTACATTCATTGATGCTAATATTTTTCATTCTTTCAAAAACAACTTTGCACATGTTTAAGAAAAAAAAAAAAGTCTGAAATACGTTTTTGCACTAAAGGGTAATTGATGTACAGTAGGCTTATTGTAATGAAAATAGTGGATTTGTTAAGTGTCACTCAAAGGCAATGAGGGGGTCATAATTCTGACCTGACAATGAAGATATTAAGAAAAATACCAGACCATTTATCCTGCAACACATGGAATTGGTCGATAATGTCACAATGTTACTCGGAATAGCGGAGTGAAAAGAGGCGTACACACACTGGACATTTGATCAGGTACACCTGTGCAAGGCAGCTAGTGGAAAAAAAACAAGATAACAAACATTATTGACCTAAATATTAGAGACGACGAGCATTGTTTGCATTGTGCAACTGTATCTAATGTGCTAGAGTGTTTATTCAAGAAGGCTCTTTCTAAACACTTATCTTTACTGTCCTTTTTTTTTTTTGCGCATCTTTTCCTGTGCCTTTGTATTGGAAAGTGTCAGTGTAGTGTACGCTCACATATCTGCCATGGAAATGATGGCACCTTCTATACGTGCGATTGTGTGTTATCCAAAACGTGGTTGAATAAACTAAAGCTGAAAAATGACAGCGCTGTTTATCCGCAAAGATGAACACTAGTGCAGGCCAAATATTCTACAAAATACACAAACACTTGATTTGAATGGATTAGAGCAGGCTATTTAACCACATTTGGCCTGGGAATGACACCATATCGTCCCCTGAGGTCTGTTCAAAACTTGGGAGGCAAACATTTTGGCAGTAAATTCCTAAAAAGACTTAAGTGGTCCTGTTGTGTAGAGGAACTCAGACCACTCCACATCCTTGCATTGACATTTGAACCTTGCCAGTGTAACAGAGTTGAGTTTGAGTTTATTTGGAACATGCAAGCATACAACATGTTACATCACAATTTCCAGTTTCTCTATTCAACATGTTCGAAAAGGAGTAGGAAGAGGCAGAGCTTATTTAATCCTACCCCCTTTTCTTTTACATAACAGTTGCTAAAGCTTTTGTTCACTTCCTGTTCTCAATTTATTCACAATATACTCCATAAGTAATCACAGAGGCCATGCACACTAAAAAATGCTGGGTTATTTGGATAACTCAATTTGTGAGTTGCTAGTGTTGGGTTAAATTTTGGAGTTATTTTTATGAAGAGAAATCCATTTTTTTGGTTACTAGGGTATTATTTTGGGGCGGTATAGCTTGGTTGGTAGAGCGGCCGTGCCAGCAACTTGAGGGTTCCAGGTTCGATCCCCGCTTCAGCCATCCTAGTCACTGCTGTTGTGTCCTTGGGCAAGACACTTTACCCACCTGCTCCCAGTGCCACCCACACTGGCCTAAATGTAACTTAGATATTGGGTTTCACTATGTAAAGCGCTTTGAGTCACTTGAGAAAAAGCGCTATATAAAATGTAATTCACTTCACTATTTTAACTCAATTTCTGGGTTTTGACAACTATGAACCATTTTTGGCCACCTTCTCATTTCAATGTTTTCTTTATTTTCATGACTATTTACATTGTAGATTGTCACTGACGACATCCCAACCATGAATGAACACATGTTGAAGTTAAAACCATTTCAGGTGACTACCTCTTGAAGCTCATCAAGAGAATGCCAAGAGTGTGCAAAGCATTAATCCATACTTGCCAACCCTCCCGGATTTTCCGGGAGACTCCCGAAATTCAGCGCCTCTCCCGAAAACCTCCCGGGACAAATTTTCTCCCGAAATTCAGGCGGAGCTGGAGGCCACGCCCCCTTCAGCTCCATGCGGACCTGAGTCCGCTTTCCCACAATATAAACAACGTCTACAGTAAAGCAGTTTGTCTGCCGTAAACAGCAATGTTGTGACACTCTTAAACAGGACAATACTGCCATCTAGTGCATTTGATGAAAGCACTTTTGTGCGTGCCACATCCATCCATCCATTTTCTACCGCTTATTCCCTTTTGGGGTCGCGGGGGGGCGCTGGAGCCTATCTCAGCTACAATCGGGCGGAAGGCTGGGTACACCCTGGACAAGTCGCCATCTCATCGCAGTGCGTGCCACACAGCAATGCATCATCAGAGAGGGTGTTCAGCATGGTTAGAAAGATAGTGACAGAGAATAGAACAAGGATGGACAATTCAACCCTTAACTCAACAATGAGTAGATGAGTGTTATGTGTGTGTATATGTGTTTATTTATATTATATATATATATATATATATATATATATATATATATATATATATATATATATATATATATATATATCCATCCATCCATTTTCTACCGCTTATTCCCTTCGGGGTCGCGGGGATATATATATATATATATATATATATATATATATATATGTATGTGTGGGGAAAAAAATCACAAGACTATTTCATCTCTACAGGCCTGTTTCATGAGGGGGGGGGGTACCCTCAATCATCAGGAGATTTTAATGGGAGCATTCGCATACCATGGTTTATATAGGGCACAGAGTGGGTGGGTACAGGCTGGCCTAGGGGCGTGGTGATTGGCTCATGTGTTACCTAGGAGGTGTTTCCGTCTATGGCGGCATGCTGTTACAATTTCGCTGCGCTTGTTGAGGGATGACAGGTCTGGACGGTAAATGATAAACAGTTTCTCTTTCAAGCATAGGTTGCATCTTTTATTACCACTATTGTAAGGTGTGCTGGATGCAAGAATTTGCCATGTTATTGAATATTCAACATTCTTGCATCAATAACATGGCAAATTCTTGCATCCAGCACACCTTACAATAGTGGTAATAAAAGATGCAACCTATGCTTGAAAGAGAAACTGTTTATTATTTACCGTCCAGACCTGGCATCCCTCAACAAGCGCAGCGAAATTGTCACAGCATGCCGCCATAGACGGAAACACCTCCTAGGTAACACATGAGCCAATCACCACGCCCCTAGGCCAGCCTGTACCCACCCACTCTGTGCCCTATATAAACCATGGTATGCGAATGCTCCCATTAAAATCTCCTGACGATTGAGGGTACCCCCCCCTCATGAAACAGGCCTGTATAGATGAAATAGTCTTGTGATTTTTTTCCCCACACATACATATATTGCGCTCTACTACGGTATCGAGCACTATTTTTTGGATAACCTTATTAAGACATATATATATATATATATATATATGAAATACTTGAGTTGGTGAATTCTAGCTGTAAATATACTCCTCCCCTCTTAACCACGCCCCCCGCACCCACCCCCCACCCCCCACCTCCCGAAATTGGAGGTCTCAAGGTTGGCAAGTATGCATTAATCAGAGCAAAGGGTGGCTATTTTGAAGAAACTATAATATAAAACATGTTTTCATTTATTTCACCTTTTGCTGTTAAGTACATAACTCCACATGTGTTCATTCTAGGGCTGCAACAACTAATCGATTAAATCGATTAAAATCAATTATAAAAATAGTTGGCGATTAATTTAGTCATCGGTTCGTTGGATCTATTCTATGCGCATGCGCAGAGGCTACTTTTTATTTATTTTTATTTTTTATAAACCTTATAAACTGCAACATTTACAAACAGCTGAGAAACAATAATCAAAATAAGTATGGTGCCACTATGCTGTTTTTTCCCCCCAATAAAATACTGGAAAGAATAGAAATGTAGTTTGTCTCTTTTATCCGATTATTAATCGAAGTAATAATCGACAGATTAATCGATGATCAAATTAGTTGTTAGTTGCAGCCCTAGTTCATTCATAGTTTTGATGCCTTCAGTGACAATCTACAATGTAAATAGTCAGGAAAATAAAGAAAAGTCATTGAATGAGAAGGTGTGTCCAAACTTTTGGCCTGTACTATACATAATTTTGCTCCATAAACAATATATGTGTACTGTAGCTGGGCAGTAAAAAAGCATGTAATAAAGACAAGACAACGGCCAGACTTCATAACATTTAATGTAAAACAATGTCATTAATATACATCAAAGCTGTTTATTTCCAGTTAGCCTGCACATTTAAACATAAATCTGCTCAGAAAATGCACCACACACCCTCCTCTGTGTCTCAATAAGCACATTGAGTATTGAGGAATTACACAATCCACAGGTACATATCATTTTTTAATCACAAAACATCTCCTTAACATGCTTGCTGCTTCCACCTGCAACCTTTGAACCACTTGCAAACAGACCACCCCCGAAATTAACGTCCGTTTTCTTCACAAACCGCTCGTGACTTCATAGCTTCAAACTCTCTAAGACAAACATTTGCACCATCAGTGTGCGACAGTGCAATTAAAAAGGGCTTTTTTTTTAAAACTAGATCTCTGTTCAAATCATCTTATTACTGTACATGTTTAATCACTGAGAGGTGGACAGTTCCAAAGTAGTACACACAACAGAAACACGCTACATTTATAAATGTTGGTCGAAACACAAAGCATCACTGGTACAAAAACAGGAGACAAAACAATTGCTAACATTAGCACCATCAACAGTGATGTTCACATTGGGATATATACTCAAAAAGCACAGCCTCATGAAGACGTCCAACAGCAAGACCAGATTATGATGAAAAAGAAAGCCAGTGTTAGTGTGTTAACAAGCCATGGCTGGTTGGTAGTGAGTCTGCCACGGGTAGATGTGTTGTTCTCCCGCCACACTTCGGACCTCAGAAGCGGGGAGCTCAGAAGATGGTGCTCCAGCGTTTGGGCGGTGGACGGGACTTGGTTTCTCCCTGTAGACGGAAAAGTCGGGACTTATTTCCCAAAGACATCTGCCAAGAACCCACTCCAGTGAAACCTAAGCCTAAGAGCCTTGGAATTTAGACGTGATTGTCATAATTCTTCACATTTAGTGGGATCCAACAAAAGAAGTACAGTGGCAC
Organism: Nerophis lumbriciformis; assembly: GCF_033978685.3. Classification (NCBI taxonomy): domain Eukaryota; kingdom Metazoa; phylum Chordata; class Actinopteri; order Syngnathiformes; family Syngnathidae; genus Nerophis; species Nerophis lumbriciformis. The sequence goes on from NC_084568.2 coordinate 725,429, forward strand.
CTCGGTTTTCGATGGAAAATTTCGCCAAAGCTTTGCACGACCAAACTTTGCGCGTAAAAAAATAGTCTGTTTTGTTGGTATCGTTTTGCGAAGTCGAGTGTACAAACAAAGAATCTCACTGGTTGGTGACTTAGTTTCTGTGAAGAATGGATATTAGTTATTTTAGAGTTGAGACATTATAGACAAGTGGTGTCAAACGTACGGCCTGCAGGCCGGATCAGGCCCGCAAGAGTCCAGTCCATAGTGGATATATTCTAACATAATAGTGTGAGAGTCCAGTCCATAGTGAATCTAACATAATAGTGTGAGAGTCCAGTCCATAGTGGATCTAACATAATAGTGAGAGTCCAGTCCATAGTGGATCTAACATAATAGTGGGAGTCCAGTCCATAGTGGATCTAACATAATAGTGTGAGAGTCCAGTCCATAGTGGATATATTCTAACATAATAGTGTGAGAGTCCAGTCCATAGTGGATCTAACATAATAGTGTGAGAGTCCAGTCCATAGTGGATCTAACATAATAGTGTGAGAGTCCAGTCCATAGTGGATCTAACATACTAGTGTGAGAGTCCAGTCCATAGTGGATATATTCTAACATAATAGTGTGAGAGTCCAGTCCATAGTGGATCTAACATAATAGTGAGAGTCCAGTCCATAGTGGATCTAAAATAATAGTGTGAGAGTCCAGTCCATAGTGGATCTAACATAATAGTGTGAGTCCAGTCCATAGTGGATCTAACATAATAGTGTGAGAGTCCAGTCCATAGTGGATCTAACATAATAGTGTGAGTCCAGTCCATAGTGGATCTAACATAATAGTGTGAGAGTCCAGTCCATAGTGGATCTAACATAATAGTGTGAGAGTCCAGTCCATAGTGGATCTAACATAATAGTGTGAAAGTCCAGTCCATAGTGGATCTAACATAATAGTGTGAGAGTCCAGTCCATAGTGGATCTAACATAATAGTGTGAGAGTCCAGTCCATAGTGGATCTAACATAATAGTGTGAGAGTCCAGTTCGTAGTGGATCTAACATAATAGTGTGAGAGTCCAGTCCATAGTGGATCTAACATAATAGTGTGAGAGTCCAATATTAACAATATCAACTATGAACAATAAAACACTGAATATTAACAACATACTCTTCTTTTACTTCTGAAACCACGCAAAACACAACAAAAATGTAAAAAACAACAAAATATGAATACAAAGTGTAATAAACACCTACAATATGATATATTATCACGTAAAAATCTGCTTCCGCGTCTGTTTTTGACATGCGTTTGGGGCTGGCTGCTCTTAAAACAAACCCCGCCCACTCTGCTTTGTACCGTAATAACACTCAAAAGCGCAGATTTCGACCTTTGAAATACTTTCTATAGTTCAAGACTTACGCTCATTTAAAAACAGCACTGTGCATCATAATGGTGGCAACAGTTTTGATGTTAAAGGTCTAAAAAAATGATGTAGAACGTCCGGCGGGCCGGGTTAAAAATCTTAACGGGCCGCTTTTGGCTCGGGTTCAGCAGAGTAGGAAGTTCCTCCACTCCTTCCTGTCTGCGCATGGTTTTAAATAAGGGTAATGGTGATGTAAAAAAACCAAGGTACCACAGTACATGGTATTATAAAGTAGGTTGATACATCTTGGCGTATCCCTATGTTATTAGTTTTTTAGGATGACATGAGTCTTATAAAAAAAAAAAAAAAAAAAAGGATATTTCATTTCTCTGCTACTCACTGACGTCGGAGGAGAACATCACTGGTGCAAACAGAGATCGGAAAAGTTTTCAATGAGGAATGTCACGTTTAAAGAATGTGGACGATGGGCGAGTTAGTGGTGAGGGGCGCTCACCAGGTTGAAGATCCTGGACAGTGTGCTCTGCTCCCTGCGTCGTCTGACCGGGGACTTTGTGCTCTCTGCACGCGGCGTGGAAGCCTAGAAAAAGATGCCAATTAAAGCACAAGAGGACATGTGAGATGATGGAGACAGATGGACGCAGGAGTCCTCTCGGGCGAGAGAGAGAGAGAGAGAAAACAAAGTGTAAAATAAAAGAAGCGAGGAAGGAGATTGACGTCAGCCGAGAGGTCCTAAATGAAAATGTTGATTACAAGTTCATATAAGTTGAGAAGTTTCAAAGTCATCTTGAAGACTTGCAGAAAGTCCCAAATGATGAGATCATATTTCTCTTCTTTTCTGTGGTGAATAAAAGGAAAATATTTCTTTGTAATCCCACATGACGTCCAGGGTTAGGGTTAGGGTTTTTTATTTATTAATTTATTTTTATTTTTAAATATATTTTATATATTATATTATTTTATAGTTACTATATATTTTATTATTATAATATTTTACTCACTGCAATCTTCAAGTTTAACTTTTTGTAATTTTTAAAAATGTTCTTTCATGATGGCTCCTATATACTGTATTTTTTTTTCCGACCGCAACCGTCTAATAACTAAAGTTCCTTGGGTGAATAATGTAAACTCACTACACCGGTATGTTTTAGCGCTTTCATGGTCAAAATGTTGCATAGATGATGTTTTACAGATCATCTTCAAGCCGCTTTTTGACAGTTTTGTGGGCGGTCTTATTTACGTGGCTCACCTTCGACAGCGTCTTCTCCCCGTCATCTTTGTTGTAGCCGTGTAGCGTGCAAGGACGGGAGTGGAAGAAGTGTCAAAAGATGGAGCTAACTGTTTTAATGACATTTAGATTTTACTTCTATCAATAACGGAGCAGCATCTCCTCATCCGGAAACAACCACACCGGAAATGTGTGCCGTGAAAAACTGTCTGACCGGAACTCTCTAATAACTAAAGTTCCTTGGGTGAATAATGTAAACTCACTACACCGGTATGTTTTAGCGCTTTCATGGTGAGTTTACTGACAGATATAAGTAAGAACTTTACACTACTTTATATTAGAAATGGCAACAGCGGAGGATGAATGTCCCATAACAAGAAGATAGAGAAAAAGAAGAAGCTTATCGACTACGGTGTCCGCACCGACTACAAAGGCGGATCCGCGCAATTTTTCAGGATTTATGCAGATCCCAAATACAGATCAGCAGGTACCAGAAGGTAAGAAAAGTTGCTTTTGCATAATATTGCAAAACAAAACGCCAGATAATATGTCTTACCTTATACACTCACCATAATAATACTCCTATGTTGAAGCACATCAAGCGGTGCGGCTTCATAGCTTACCAAAGTCCTACTAAAACATTTTGATAGATTTTTGGGCGCCGTGTGTAATGTTTTATATTTTCAATGGAACATATAACATGTTGGTGTTGTTTACTTGAGTCATATTGCCATCGTAGTGCAGTCTACAGTATATTTTATGTTTGACTGCCATCTACTGGTCACACTTATCATTACACCATGTACCAAATAAAATTGCTTCGAGGTCGGTAAGCAAAAAAACAGAATTATTCCGTACATTAGGCGCACTGTCGAGTTTTGAGGGGGGGGAAAGGATTTTAAGTGCGCCTTATAGTCGGGAAAATACGGTACATAAATAAGATATGTTTATTAAATAAACTGTCAATACAATTAAAGCGCAAATAAAAATACAGCCTCACCACTTTATTCATAATTTTTGCGCTGAAGAAACTTCTCTATGACTTCACCTCCAGACTTCTTCTGTTTGTTTGAGATTGTCATTACTGCCACAAGTGGTGGAAAAGTATATTACAACTGACCACAGCTGAGAAACAGATAGTGGGCACTATTTTCGCCGGCCCTATGGTTAAGATACACTGCTGTAGATAGAACGTGTAAAAACTACCAAAGAATATATTAAGTGTATGCTTTTAAAATACGATGGAAATGACTCATGCAACACGGTTGTCAAAGAGTAAAATACATTTATACAGAAAAAGAAAACCATTTAAGTGGACACAAGTTAGCATGGTGGTGTGGGTAAAGCATGCAATATAAACACACACACACACACACACACAGCAGTGGAACTTTCATTGTGTTGACCTACCAAGCCAAAGACCTCTCTCCACTGCACATGAAAAAGAAACAGTGATATGATTTGATGAGATGAGTGACCTGCATGCACTTTTCATCCCCCTGTAGAGTCCTGAGGAAGTCAAACTAACCACAAGTTCACCAAACTGAAAAAGGGTACAAAGACGTGCTCGACGGGGGTTAGTCCAGATAGAATAAGTGGAAAGTGACTTTGATTCGGTCGATGCAACAAACCATTTAAGATTCCTCTTTGCAAGTTGTAATAAATTGGATGTTAAAGCGTTTATCTTACCTTTGACTTAGGGCGAGGCGAGGAAACCTGAGGAACAAGAAGCAGAAAGAATAAGTGACTAGCCAGCCTTTTAACGCGTCACCACAATCAATAATAAGCAATGTGGTGATGCTTATTTTACAAATGTTTTTAATGACCAAAAATGCTTCTCTTCAATTGCCCTTTAAAGAGGTCATATGATTTTTTTTCCTTGCGTTTAAAACGCTTCATTGTGGTCTACATCAGTGTTTTTCAACCTTTCCTGAGCCGAGGCACATTTTTTTCATTGAAAAAATCCCAAGGCGTGTACACCACCAGCAGAAAACATTAAAAAATGTAACTCAGCACGCGTTATTGACAGTAAAATGTTGTTCTCGCAATTGTTGGATAAAAATTCAAACCATAACCAAGCATGCATCACTATAGCTCGTCTCAAAGTAGGTGTACTGTCACCACCTGTCACATCACGCCCTGACTTATTTTGTGTTTTTTGGTGTTTTTAGTTCTTGTCTGGCGCTCCTATTTTGTTGTTGATTGTCATGTCATGTACGGATGTACTTTGTGGACGCCGTCTGCTCCACGCGCTGTAAGTCTTTGCTGTCGTCCAGCATTCTGTTTTTGTTTACTTTGCAGACAGTTCAGTTTTAGTTTCGTTTTGCATAGCCATCCCGAAACTTCAACGCCTTTTGTTTATTTTTGGTTTAAGGATTAGATACCTTTTTACCTGAACGTTGCCTATTTCTCTGAAAAATGTAAGAACCTTTTTTTTTTAAATACAAATATATATTTTTGAAATTATCTATAAAACCTTTATTATTTATCAATATACCACTTTTTTCTTTAAACATATACCACTTTCTCGAAATATTGATTTTTTTTTTTTAACATATACTGTATAGGCCAGTTTTTCTCAAAGATGCAACTGTTTTTTCATAAATATGATTTTTTTTCTCAAAAATATAAAATGTTTTTGGTCAAAAATATACAAATTATTTCCCCCAAAATATGCCATTTCTTTTGTCAAAAAATTACAAAATATTGTTCTTCAAAATATACTTTTTTTCTTTAAAAATGTAGAATTTTTTTTTTTTAATGTACCATTTTTTATTAAAAGAACATACGGATTATTTTCTGCATATTGTGATCACGACAAATCATGTTCCTGACGTCTACAAAGCAATTAGCTACCTGCTGCCACCTACTGATATGGAAGAGTATTACACAGTTACTCTGCCGAGCTCTTGACAGCACAGACAATAATTACTGGTTTGCAAAGAATATTTTTAACCCAATTAGGTGAAATTACATACCAAACAATATCTCACGGTACACTAGTTTGGGTCCCTTTTTTTCCAGGAACACCAACACCAAAAGTCACAATGTCCGATAGAATTCTAAAAAAGTTATGACAGACCACCTCAAAAAAGACTTTTTTTTTGGAATTTTACAGTTTTATACTGAATGGGACACCCAAAATGTACATGAAAATAAAGAAAGTGGGACTTACAATGTTAACTCTGAACAATAAAACACTGAATATTAACAACATATGAACATCTTTTACTTCTCAGACCAGCTCCTCCATAGTTGTGTATCTTTTACAATCAAGCAAAACACAACAAAAATGTCAAAAACAGCTTAAAATTATGAATGCAAAGTGTAATAAACACCGACAATATGATATATTATCACGTAAAAAATTGTTTTATTTACGTGCCTCCACTTTGACTGTGTCTCCTTAATATCATGTTCTAGTTTTTAGCACTTCCGTATGGAGTCTACTGACAGATATAAGTTTGAACTATACGCTACTTTGTATTAGAAATGGTAACAGCGGAGGACGCATGTGCATGTACGAGCCAGTCTGCCCCACAACAAGAGGATAGAGAAAAATAAGTAACTTATTGACTACGGTGGCAGACTCGCGCAAAGCTTCTGGGCAAACCGCTACCATATATGGAGATATCCGCTGACATCACAATTAGGAAAACGTCACAAATTGGGCAAATTTCAAACGGCTCGTTTGTAGGAAGTATGAAGGGAAAGCAAGATTGTTTTATAGATGACCCTGGTTTGATTTCACAGTTTCCGGACCTATAAAGAACCCAGATACACAAAAACAGGTACCTATAGGTAAGAAAAGTTGGTTTTGCATAAATGGTCCCTTTTAAAAGTCAATATTTAACCATGTAATCCTTTTATTTTGCAGTATTTCTATTGTAAATTCAGCCTTTATCTGAAGAACTTACAATGCTGCGGAAGAACTGGACCACAGCGTTTTCATTGGTCCGACGGCGGGCGGAGGACTGCTGGGGCGATGCGGCCAGGTGACCCCGGAATGACCCCTAAGACCAACAACCAACATGAGTAAGAAAGCAAGTATTCATATGTTAAAAAAAAAATCATATATGGGGGCCCCCCATCCTCGTTGCGCCCCCTTGAGAATACACATGTGGTCCATATACAAAACCACCACAGGTAGGAGGTATTTATCATTTTCAAATGTGTATTCTTCATAAAATGAAATAAATATACAATTGTTAAGCGTCTGAACAAGCAGTGCAGGATTAGGATGGCATTGATTTAAAAAAAAATGTTAAAATGGATTTCTGTTCAAAAAAAGTTTAACTTATAATACATGGCTCCACTTACAACCAAGAATATCATTATGGTTGCTTTATTATCATGTATATATACGTATATATATATATGTAGTTATGTATATATACATATATATATATATATATATATATTAATATATATATATATATATATATATGTATATATATATATATATATATATATACATATATATATATATATATATATATATATATATATATAGTTATGTATATATACATATATTATGATTAATTTGAGAGTAAAATCAAAAGCTTTAACAATTAATCTCCAAAACAATATTATCGCTCTATTATACAATACAAATAAACACATTTCAGTGATACAGTACAGTTTTACACCTTTCTTTACTTTTTACACACATTGTATGTTTCGATTGTGCTGTTTTTTAGCACATACCTTCATTTTTACATACCTAAATCTTTCATTAAATGTGTTAAACATAATACACAATATTTATATATATATATATATATATATATATATATATATATATATATATATATACTGTATATGTATATATTTATATATATACTATATATATTGTATGCATATTTATATATACTGTGTATATATATATATATGCATATATACTGTATGTGTGTGTGTGTGTGTATATATATATATATATATATATATATATATATATGTATATATATATATATATATATATATATATATATATATATATATATATATATATATATATACACAGTATACTATACTATACTCATTTAAGTGGGGTAATAAATATACTATTATTTTATAAAAATCTTTAAATCCATCCATCCATTTTCTACCGCTTGTTCCTCTCGGGGTCACGGGGGGTGCTGGAGCCTATTCCAGCTGCACTCGGAGGAACCCACACAGTCACGGGGAGAACAAATAAACTCCACACAGAAAGACCCCGAGCCCGGGAATCGAACCCAGGATCTTCTTATTGTGAGGCACGAGCACTAACCCTCCTGGCACCATGCTGCCCAATATTTAGATATTTTATTGAAAATATAAAACATTTTTTTCTCAAAAATATATCTTAACTTATTTTCGAAAAAGATACAAATCTCTACCCATGTTCATACATTTCTTCTTTCAGAAACATTTGTAGGGAAAACTATACAACTTATTTTCTAAAATAAATAAAAGTTTTATTGTCTTTGTTATTACTTTGAGTTGAGTTTTACAGTCTAACTGCACAAGTTTATGGTTCATTTGGACTGGATACAGACTATTAAATAGCACAAATACATTTAAAACAGGATGGATACATTCATAGGGGTTATTAAAATGTCAAAATTCCTCCTCAGGGTCACGATTAAGCTGGAGCCTACCCCACCTGACTTGGGGCAAAAGGCGGGTTACACCCTGTACTGGTCACCAACCAATCACAGCACAGACACCGCACGTTAAACTGTATCACTGGGCTAAAATAATAAAACATTATTTTATTATATTTAAATAACCTATTTCTCTGAAAAATGTAAGAACCTTTTTTTAAAAAATACAAATATATATTTTTGAAATTATCTATAAAACCTTTATTATTTATCAATATACCACTTTTTTCTTTAAACATATACCACTTTCTCGAATTATTGATTTTTTTTCTAACATATACTGTATAGGCCAGTTTTTCTCAAAGATGCAACTGTTTTCTCATAAATATGATTTTTTTCTCAAAAATATAAAATGTTTTTGGTCAAAAATATACAAATTATTTCCCCCAAAATATGCCATTTCTTTTGTCAAAAAATTACAAAATATTGTTCTTCAAAATATATATTTTTTCTTTAAAAATGTAGAAATGATTTTTTTTTTAAATGTACCATTTTTTCTTTAAAAAAACATACAGATTATTATTCTAAAAAAATATTTAAAAAGAAATTCTCATAAAAATAACACTTTTTTTGGATAAAATATACTACTTTTTGCCTCGTACTTTTTTTTCAAAAACATAAAAACTTTTCTCCCTAGAAATATATAAGTTTTTCGCAAATATGTACCACTTTATTCACAAAAAAAACACAACGTTTTTCTCCAAAATATACCTTTTTTGCAAGTACGTACCACTTTATTCACAAAAATAACAATTTTTTCCTAAAAAATATAAAAAACATTCTGTAAAATATACCCTTTTTAAAAAAATGTAACACTTTTTTTCCTCTAAAATATACTACTTTTTGTCTCCTACTTTTTTCCCCAAAAATAACACTTTCTTCCCCAGAAATATACAACTTTTTTTTGCAAATATCCATCCATTTTCTACCGCTTATCCTTTTTGGGGTCGCGGGGGGTGCTGGAGCTTATCTCAGATGCACCACTTTATTCACAAAAAATAAACAATGTTTTTCTCCAAAATGTATATTTTTTTGTAAGTATGTACCACTTTATTCACAAAATAACCAGTGTTTTTCCTAAAAAAGATACCACTTTTTCTGTCAAATATACACTTTTTTCAAAAATATAACACCTTTCCTCCAAAATATACTACTTTTTGTCTCCTACTTTAAAAAAAAAAAAAAAAAATACATATATATATATATATATATATATATATATATATATATATATATATATATATATATATATATATATATATATATATATATATATATAATATTTACCATTTTATTAATTAAAAAAACCAATGTTTTTTCTCCAAAATATATATATTTTTTGCAAGTATGTACCACTTTATCCACAAAAAATAACCAATGTTTTTCTCCAAAATATACCTTTTTTTGCAAATATCAATCAATGTTTATTTATATAGCCCTAAATCAAAAGTGTCTCAAAGGGCTGCACAAGCCACAACGACATCCGCGGTACAGAGCCCACATAAGGGCAAGGAAAAACTCACAACCCCAATGTACCACTTTATTCACAAAAATAACCAGTTTTTCCTAAAAAAAATACCAGTTTTTTTCTGTAAAATCTACACTTTTTTCAAAAATATAACACTTTCCTCCAAAATTACTACTTTTTGCCTCCTACTTTTTTTCAAAAATATAACACTTTTTTCCTCCAAAATATACTACTTTTTGTCTCCTACTTTTTAAAAAAAATATAACACTTTTTTCCTCCAAAATATACTACTTTTTGCCTCCTACTTTTTTTCAAAAACATAACACTTCTTCCTCCAGAAATATACAACTTTTTTTCGCAAATATTTACCATTTCATTAATAAAAAACTCAATGTTTTTTCTCCAAAATATATATATTTTTTGCAAGTATGTACCACTTTATTCACCAAAAAAATAAATATATTTTTTTCTCCAAAATATATCTTTTTTTTTGCAAATATGTATCAATCAATCAATGTTTACTTATATAGCCCTAAATCACAAGTGTCTCAAAGGGCTGCACAAGCCACAACGACATCCGGGGTACAGAGCCCACATAAGGGCAAGGAAAAACTCACAACCCCAATGTACCACTTCATTCACAAAAATAACCAGTGTTTTTCCTAAAAAAAATACCAGTTTTTTTCTGTAAAATCTACACTTTTTTTCAAAAATATAACACTTTCCTCCAAAATTACTACTTTTTGCCTCCTACTTTTTTTTCAAAAATATAACACTTTTTTCCTCCAAAATATACTACTTTTTGTCTCCTACTTTTTTTTAAAAATATAACACTTTTTTCCTCCAAAATATACTACTTTTTGCCTCCTACTTTTTTTCAAAAACATAACACTTCTTCCTCCAGAAATATACAACTTTTTTTCGCAAATATTTACCATTTTATTAATAAAAAACTCAATGTTTTTTCTCCAAAATATATATATTTTTTGCAAGTATGTACCACTTTATTCACAAAAAAACCCCAATGTTTTTCTCCAAAATATACCTTTTTTTTGCAAATATGTATCAATCAATCAATCAATCAATGTTTACTTATATAGCCCTAAATCACAAGTGTCTCAAAGGGCTGCACAAGCCACAACGACATCCGCGGTACAGAGCCCACATAAGGGCAAGGAAAAACACACAACCCCAATGTACCACTTTATTCACAAAAATAACCAGTGTTTTTCCTAAAAAAAAAATACAATTTTTTTTCTGTAAAATCTACACTTTTTTCAAAAATATAACACTTTCCTCCAAAATTACTACTTTTTGCCTCCTACTTTTTTTTCCAAAAATATAACACTTTTTTCCTCCAAAATATACTACTTTTTGTCTCCTACTTTTTTCAAAAATATAACACTTTTTTCCTCCAAAATATACTACTTTTTGCCTCCTACTTTTTTTCAAAAATATAACACTTCTTCCTCCAGAAATATACAACTTTTTTTTCCGCAAATATTTACCATTTTATTAATAAAAAACCCAATGTTTTTTCTCCAAAATATATATATTTTTTGCAAGTATGTATCACTTTTTTCACAAAAAATAACCAATGTTTTTCTCCAAAATATACCTTTTTTTGCAAATATGTATCAATCAATCAATGTTTATTTATATAGCCCTAAATCACAAGTGTCTCAAAGGGCTGCACAAGCCACAACGACATCCGCGGTACAGAGCCCACATAAGGGCAAGGAAAAACTCACAACCCTAATGTACCACTTTATTCACAAAAATAACCAGTGTTTTCCCTAAAAAAAATACATTTTTTTTTCTGTAAAAGCTACACTTTTTTTTCAAAAATATAACACTTTCCTCCAAAATTACTATTTTTTGCCTCCTACTTTTTTTTCAAAAATATAACACTTTTTTCCTCCAAAATATACTACTTTTTGCCTCCTACTTTTTAAAAAAAACATAACACTTCTTCCTCCAGAAATATACAACTTTTTTCACAAATATTTACCATTTTATTACCGGTAATAAAAAAAAACCAATGTTTTTTTTCCAAAATATATATATTTTTTGCAAGTATGTACCACTTTATTCACAAAAAAAAAACAATGTTTTTCTCCAAAATATACCTTTTTTTGCAAATATGTATCAATCAATCAATCAATAAATGTTTATTTATATAGCCCTAAATCACAAGTGTCTCAAAGGGCTGCACAAGCCACAACAACATCCGCAGTACAGAGCCCACATAAGGGCAAGGAAAAACTCACAACCCCAATGTACCACTTCATTCACAAAAATAACCAGTGTTTTTCCTAAAAAAAAAATTAAAAAAATTTCCTGTAAAATCTACACTTTTTTCAAAAATATAACACTTTCCTCCAAAATTACTACTTTTTGCCTCCTACTTTTTTTTTCAAAAATATAACATTTTTTTCCTCCAAAATATACTACTTTTTGTCTCCTACTTTTTTTCAAAACTATAACACTTTTTTCCTCCAAAATATACTACTTTTTGTCTCCTACTTTTTTTTAAAAACATAACACTTCTTCCTTCAGAAATATACAACTTTTTTTCGCAAATATTTACCATTTTATTAATAAAAAAAAAACCAATGTTTTTTTTCCAAAATATATATATTTTTTGCAAGTATGTACCGGTACCACTTTATTCACAAAAAAAAACCAATGTCTTTCTCCAAAATATACCTTTTTTAGCAAATATGTATCAATCAATCAATCAATCAATAAATGTTTATTTATATAGCCCTAAATCACAAGTGTCTCAAAGGGCTGCACAAGCCACAACGACATCCGCGGTACAGAGCCCACATAAGGGCAAGGAAAAACTCACAACCCCAATGTACCACTTTATTCACAAAAATAACCAGTTTTTCCTAAAAAAAAAATAAAAAAAATTTTCTGTAAAATCTACACTTTTTTCAAAAATATAACACTTTCCTCCAAAATTACTACTTTTTGCCTCCTACTTTTTTTTCAAAAATATAACACTTTTTTCCTCCAAAATATACTACTTTTTGTCTCCTACTTTTTTTCAAAAATATAACACTTTTTTCCTCCAAAATATACTACTTTTTGCCTCCTACTTTTTTTCAAAAACATAACACTTCTTCCTCCAGAAATATACAACTTTTTTTTCGCAAATATTTACCATTTTATTAATAAAAAACTCAGTTTTTTCTCCAAAATATATATATTTTTTGCAAGTATGTACCACTTTTGTCACAAAAAATAACCAATGTTTTTCTCCAAAATATACCTTTTTTTTGCAAATATATATCAATCAATCAATCAATCAATGTTTACTTATATAGCCCTAAATCACAAGTGTCTCAAAGGGCTGCACAAGCCACAAGGACAACCGCGGTACAGAGCCCACATAAGGGCAAGGAAAAACTCACAACCCCAATGTACCACTTTATTCACAAAAATAACCAGTGTTTTTCCTAAAAAAAAATACCAGTTTTTTTCTGTAAAATCTACACTTTTTTCAGAAATATAACACTTTCCTCCAAAATTACTACTTTTTGCCTCCTACTTTTTTCAAAAATATAACACTTTTTTCCTCCAAAATATACTACTTTTTGCCTCCTACTTTTTTTCAAAAATATAACACTTCTTCCTCCAGAAATATACAACTTTTTTTTCGCAAATATTTACCATTTTATTAATAAAAAACCCAATGTTTTTTCTCCAAAATATATATATTTTTTGCAAGTATGTACCACTTTTTTCACAAAAAATAACCAATGTTTTTCTCCAAAATATACCTTTTTTTGCAAATATGTATCAATCAATCAATGTTTATTTATATAGCCCTAAATCACAGGTGTCTCAAAGGGCTGCACAAGCCACAACGACATCCGCGGTACAGAGCCCACATAAGGGCAAGGAAAAACTCACAACCCTAATGTACCACTTTATTCACAAAAATAACCAGTGTTTTCCCTAAAAAAAATACATTTTTTTTTCTGTAAAAGCTACACTTTTTTTAAAAAATATAACACTTTCCTCCAAAATTACTATTTTTTGCCTCCTACTTTTTTTTCAAAAATATAACACTTTTTTCCTCCAAAATATACTACTTTTTGCCTCCTACTTTTTAAAAAAAACATAACACTTCTTCCTCCAGAAATATACAACTTTTTTCACAAATATTTACCATTTTATTACCGGTAATAAAAAAAAACCAATGTTTTTTTTCCAAAATATATATATTTTTTGCAAGTATGTACCACTTTATTCACAAAAAAAAAAAATGTTTTTCTCCAAAATATACCTTTTTTTGCAAATATGTATCAATCAATCAATCAATAAATGTTTATTTATATAGCCCTAAATCACAAGTGTCTCAAAGGGCTGCACAAGCCACAACAACATCCGCGGTACAGAGCCCACATAAGGGCAAGGAAAAACTCACAACCCCAATGTACCACTTCATTCACAAAAATAACCAGTGTTTTTCCTAAAAAAAAATACAATTTTTTTTCTGTAAAATCTACACTTTTTTCAAAAATATAACACTTTCCTCCAAAATTACTACTTTTTGCCTCCTACTTTTTTTCAAAAATATAACACTTTTTTCCTCCAAAATATACTACTTTTTGTCTCCTACTTTTTTTCAAAAATATAACACTTTTTTCCTCCAAAATATACTACTTTTTGTCTCCTACTTTTTAAAAAAAAACGTAACACTTCTTCCTCCAGAAATATACAACTTTTTTTTTCGCAAATATTTACCATTTTATTAATAAAAAACCCAATGTTTTTTCTCCAAAATATATATATTTTTTGCAAGTATGTACCACTTTTTTCACAAAAAATAACCAATGTTTTTCTCCAAAATATACCTTTTTTTGCAAATATGTATCAATCAATTAATCAATCAATGTTTATTTATATAGCCCTAAATCACAAGTGTCTCAAAGGGCTGCACAAGCCACAACGACATCCGCGGTACAGAGCCCACATAAGGGCAAGGAAAAACTCACATCCCCAATGTACCACTTTATTCACAAAAATAACCAGTTTTTCCTAAAAAAATTTTTAAAAAAATTCTGTAAAATCTACACTTTTTTCAAAAATATAACACTTTTTTCCTCCAAAATATACTACTTTTTGCCTCCTACTTTTTTTCAAAAACATAACACTTCTTCCTCCAGAAATATACTACTTTTCTTTCGCAAATATTTACCATTTTATTAATAAAAAACCCAATGTTTTTTCTCCAAAATATATATATTTTTTGCAAGTATGTACCACTTTTTTCACAAAAAATAACCAATGTTTTTCTCCAAAATATACCTTTTTTTTGCAAATATGTATCAATCAATCAATCAATCAATCAATGTTTATTTATATAGCCCTAAATCACAAGTGTCTCAAAGGGCTGCACAAGCCACAACGACATCCGCGGTACAGAGCCCACATAAGGGCAAGGAAAAACTCACAACCCTAATGTACCACTTTATTCACAAAAATAACCAGTGTTTTTCCTAAAAAAAAATACAATTTTTTTTCTGTAAAATCTACACTTTTTTCAAAAATATAACACTTTCCTCCAAAATTACTACTTTTTGCCTCCTACTTTTTTTCCAAAAATATAACACTTTTTTCCTTCAAAATATACTACTTTTTGCCTCCTACTTTTTTTCAAAAACATAACACTTCTTCACCCAGAAATATACAACTTTTTTTCGCAAATATTTACCATTTTATTAATAAAAAAAAAAACAATGTTTTTTTTCCAAAATATATATATGTTTTGCAAGTATGTACCACTTTATTCACAAAAAAACCCCAATGTTTTTCTCCAAAATATACCTTTTTTAGCAAATATGTATCAATCAATCAATAAATGTTTATTTATATAGCCCTAAATCACAAGTGTCTCAAAGGGCTGCACAAGCCACAACGACATCCGCGGTACAGAGCCCACATAAGGGCAAGGAAAAACTCACAACCCCAATGTACCACTTTATTCACAAAAATAACCAGTGTTTTTCCTAAAAAAAAATTTTAAAAAAATTCTGTAAAATCTACACTTTTTTCAAAAATATAACACTTTCCTCCAAAATTACTACTTTTTGCCTCCTACTTTTTTTCAAAAATATAACACTTTTTTCCTCCAAAATATACTACTTTTTGTCTCCTACTTTTTTCAAAACTATAACACTTTTTTTCCTCCAAAATATACTACTTTTTGCCTCCTACTTTTTTTCAAAAACATAACACTTCTTCACCCAGAAATATACAACTTTTTTTCGCAAATATTTACCATTTTATTAATTTAAAAAAACCAATGTTTTTTTTCCAAAATATATATATTTTTTGCAAGTATGTACCACTTTATTCACCAAAAAAATAAATATATTTTTTTCTCCAAAATATACCTTTTTTTTGCAAATATGTATCAATCAATCAATCAATGTTTACTTATATAGCCCTAAATCACAAGTGTCTCAAAGGGCTGCACAAGCCACAACGACATCCGCGGTACAGAGCCCACATAAGGGCAAGGAAAAACTCACAACCCCAATGTACCACTTCATTCACAAAAATAACCAGTGTTTTTCCTAAAAAAAATACCAGTTTTTTTCTGTAAAATCTACACTTTTTTGAAAAATATAACACTTTCCTCCAAAATTACTACTTTTTGCCTCCTACTTTTTAAAAAAAAATATAACACTTTTTTCCTCCAAAATATACTACTTTTTGTCTCCTACTTTTTTTCAAAAATATAACACTTTTTTCCTCCAAAATATACTACTTTTTGTCTCCTACTTTTTTTCAAAAATTTAACACTTTTTTCCTCCAAAATATACTACTTTTTGTCTCCTACTTTTTTTCAAAAATTTAACACTTTTTTCCTCCAAAATATACTACTTTTTGCCTCCTACTTTTTTCAAAAACATAACACTTCTTCCTCCAGAAATATGCAACTTTTTTTGCAAATATTTACCATTTTATTCACAAAAAACCCCAATGTTTTTTCTCCAAAATATAATTTTTTTTGCAAGTATGTACCACTTTATTCACAAAAACAACCAGTGTTTTTCCTAAAAAATATACCACTTTTTCTGTAAAATACACAGTTTTGTTCTCAAAAAAAAGAAAAAAAAATGTTTTTTTTTACAAACATATACTACTTTTCAGAATTTAGTTTAAATGATTTGTAATTTGCCTTCATAAAGAAGTCTCAACTGACAAATGTGAATAACAGATCATTTTTAACGACATCAGAAATAAGCTTGCTGCTCACCTTGCTCCTTTTCTTCTTGTCTCCTCCAAAGATCTTGCTAAAAGAATCCATGAGACTCGGACTCTTCTTCTTCCGCCCGAGCCCTGAGGTGCTCGCCGTCGCCATGCGAGTATTTCTGAGCTCTGGTGAGGTCCTTCGAGACTTCTTCGGACGTCTCCAAGTCCAGTAGTCCACACCACCACGCTCTGCCGCCGTGCTGACTTGTTTGCTGCTCTTTGAAGGTGTCGCCCTACGAGCCCCATTGCACCATGGGACATGAGGCATGGGGAGGGCACAGGTGGGGTGGCATCAGTGGTGAGGTCCATTACTGGCACGCATCCAAGCATTCTTTGGAGCAACAGTGGCTGTGTCAGTCGCTGCCGTCCTCCGTATGGGCCGGCCCATTGTTCCTCTCCCATCTGCCTCGGATCAACAAGGACAGTCTATGAGGCCCGAGTCCAGACTTCTGGACTGTGAGGTACTTGTTCATTTGTCCTTAGCTCCTCTCAGGCAACTAATTGAAGGCAAAAATCACAAAATCATTCAACGACCTTGAAAAAAGTATCAAAAGCAGTGAAGTTGTCACGTTGTGTAAATGGTGAATAAAAAGAGAATAGAATTATTTGCAAATCCTTTTCAACTTATATTCAATTGAATAGACTGCAAAGACAAGATATTTTATGTTCACACTGAGAAACTTCCATTTTTTTTGCAAATAATCATTAACTTATAATTTAATGGCAGCAACACATTGCAAAAAAGTTGTCACAGGGGCATGTTCACCACTGTGTTACATGGCCTTTCCTTTTAACAACACTCAGTAAAGGTTTGGGAACTGAGGAGACACATTTTTGAAGCTTCTCAGGTGGAGTTCTTTCCCATTCTTGCTTGATGTACAGCTTAAGTTGTTCAACAGTCCAGTCTCTATTGTCGTATTTTAGGTTTCATTATGCGCCACACATTTTTAATGGGAGAAAAGTCTGAATTACAGGCAGGCCAGTCTAGTACCCGCACTCTTTTACTATGAAGCCACACTGTTGTAACACATGGCCTGGCATTGTCTTGCTGAAATAAGCAGGGGCGTCCATGATAACGTTGCTTGGATGGCAACATATGTTGCTCCAAAACCTGTATGTACCTTTCAGCATTAATGGCGCCTTCACAGATGTGTAAGTTACCCATGCCTTGGGCACTAATACACCCCCATACCATCACACATGCTGGCTTTTCAACTTTGCGCCTATAACAATCGGGATGGTTCTTTTTCTCTTTGTTCTGGAGGACACGACGTCCAGAGTTTCCAAAAACAATTTGACCTTTTAGATGAGTTCGGGCCCAGCGAAGCCAGCAACGTTTCTGGGTGTTGTTGATAAATGGCTTTGGCTTTGCATAGTAGAGTTTTAACTTGAACTTACAGATGTAGCGACCAACTGTAGTTACTGACAGTGGTTTTCTGAAGTGTTCCTGAGCACATGTGGCGATATCCTTTACACACTGATGTTACTTTTTGATGCAGTACAGCCTGAGGGATCGAAGGTCACGGGCTTAGCTGCTTACGTGCGGTGATTTCTCCAGATTCTCTGAACCTTTTGATGATATTACGGACCGTAGAAGGTGAAATCCCTACATTCCTTGCAATAGCTGGTTGAGAAAGGTTGTTAAACTGTTCTCACGCATTTGTTGACAAAGTGTTGACCCTCGCCCCGTCCTTGTTTGTGAATGACTGAGCATTTCATGGAAGCTGCTTTTATACCCAATCATGGCACCCACCTGTTCCCAATTAGCCTGTTCACCTGTGGGATGTTCCAAATAAGTGTTTGATGAGCATTCCTCAACTTTCTCAGTCTTTTTTGCCACTCGAGCCAGCTTTTTTGAAACATGTTGCAGGCATCAAATTCCAAAATGAGCCAATATTTGCAAAAAATAACAACGTTTTCCAGTTCGAATGTTAAATATCTTGTCTTTGCAGTCTATTCAATTGAATATAAGTTGGAAAGGATTTGCAAAAAATTGTATTCTCTTTTTATTTACCATTTACACAAGGTGACAACTTCACTGGTTTTGGGCTTTTGTATTTAGGGCCCGCATGGCCCATTGCATAAGGACTCCCAAAGGGAGT
Organism: Nerophis lumbriciformis; assembly: GCF_033978685.3. Lineage (NCBI taxonomy): Eukaryota > Metazoa > Chordata > Actinopteri > Syngnathiformes > Syngnathidae > Nerophis > Nerophis lumbriciformis. Next base: position 744,508 of record NC_084568.2, read on the forward strand.
CCTTATACAATGGGACATAAGGACCTATTGAATTTGTAAGGTTTTATTATTATTATTCTTCCGCAACTTTGCGCTGTAATTTGACCCCCTTAGCATGCTTCAAAACTCACCAAATTTTACACACACATCAGTAATATACGGCAAAACTTTTTATCAAAAAACCAAACCCCAAAACTCAAAATTGCGCTCTAGCGCCCCCCTAGAAAGAAAACTGCTTATAACTCCCAGTAGAGACAAACAAAAACCTCTATGTAGGTCTTACTTAGACCTACTTTTCATTAATTAATTTCCTCGGGCAGGAAGTTGGCAATTCCCCCTTCAAGACAAAAATGTACTAAAAACAGTAACTTTTGCCTCTTTGAGCTGTAATTTGACCCCTTTAACATGCTTCAAAACTCACCGAACTTAATACACACATCAGGACTGGCAACAATTGCGATCTAATAAAAAAACTAACCCCAAATCTCAAAATTGCGCTCTACAGCAATTTTTGAATAAAACGGAGAAAAAACTGCTCCTCGGAAGAAAAACATGACAAAACTGCCTGTAACTCCCACTGGGAAGGTCGGACAGACATGAAACAAAAACCTCTCCGTAGGTCTCACTTAGACCTACATTTCATAAATTGACAACCCCCAGCAGAAATCTACAGGAAGTTTGCTATTCCCCCTTCAACACAAATTTTTTGTAAAAACCGGTCACCTTCCTTCAAAAACTATCTCCTCTGAGCGCGTTTGTAGTTTCGCCTTCAAACTAACACAGGAGAGAGATTGAACCCTTCCAAATAAAAGTTATCGAAAGAATTTTTCTAACTGCTCCGGTTTTGATTTTATGAGCCTTCAAAGACCCGCTGCGCTGATGCTGCTGCGCTGCTGTTTTTTTAAGATGGCTGCTTAAAAGCAGGAAGCACCAACATGCCCACACAATGCAGACAAGGTAGGTACACTAGACAAAAGTCTTGGGACACTTCAGACTAAAAGTAGACAAAAGTATTGGGACACTTATGACTATCACTGGACAAAAGTATTGGGACATTTAGGACTAGCACCTGCCAAATACGCGGGCCCGACCAATGCTGCTTGCAGCTTTAATTGTACTTGGTATCAGATTAATATCAAAACTTGTAGCATCGCCCACCTGGACTATAAACTATGCCACTGGTGCACAAAAGTCAACTATGTCAACCACTTCACTAACTTTTAGCCACGCCCTTTCCACAAGACAGTTTCCGTGGAAGCGCTAAATGAATAAATGATTATTAGTTATTGTTTACATGCTCGTATACATTATACGCTGCAAATAACATGTTTTGCATTGTGCATATATTTAATGTGCACTCATTTTATTTGATCATACTAATTATGACGTCTCACTTGCATTTAATTTCGTTTAACTTGATTGGAGTTTTCACATTTATTACTGTGCTATATTTAGTCTCAAAACAACTCATTATTATTCATTAAATATAATACTATATCATTATTTAAAAATAATTTGACATTTTATTTTAGATAAGTACGTATTGCCATCTATTGCAAGTATAAAAGGTAAATAAAGATCATATATTGGTGTAAAAACATGAGCATTAATTTCCTCCATGGATGTTTTAAACAAAGTTCCAGTCAAAGTTCTGATTCTGGTCCTGTTGGTTCACTTGAGTCCAGCTGTCAGACAAAGAAGGTTCTGTTGTGAGGTCAGCCGGGCTCAACTTAACACCCAAGCAGCATCAGAATATTCATAGTTTGGGAACAAACGCACTTTTGTTTTTGTTCCAAGTTGAGAAACTTCTCTTCAAGTTGATGCTTTAGTTTATTCCGAGATGGCTTAACTAAGTCAACCGTGTTCCCTTCAACTACAACACTTGTGCAAGTCAGCATATCCGAAAAGGAGTAGGAAGAAGCAGAACTTGGAATAAATGATGATTATTATTTTTATTTCCAGTTTTGAAGAGAAGTCTCTCACACACATTAGAGTGTGTACAATTTGGTGATACTTCTTTTTTGCTCACCTACAGTAGCTAACATTATATTGTCACAACACCCTAACAATAATGATATTGTTTTAGGTGCTGTCAAAAAAAGAAGTTCCCTAATGTGATTAATCACCAAAAAATATTGCATTAAGTTATAATAATTTTGATTGCAGTTGCTCCTTTAACTTAAAGGCGGCGCAGATTGTTATACATATTTGAAAAATATAAATATGATATACATTCATATATAAATAAAAAGGATGACATGTTTACTAAAATATTATTTCACTGTATGTTTTTTTAAATACAAAATACTTGTCTCACAAACACACTTTTTTGAAAAGTATGTCTTTACTTTTTTCCCTAAAGAAATATAACTTATTTTGAATATGTTTATATACGTATATATATATATATATATATATATATATATATATATATATATATATATATATATATATATACATAGAGTTATATATATATATATACACATATATATATATATATATACATATATATATATATAAATATAATTATATATATATATATAGAGAGAGAGTTATATATATATAGTTATATATAACTATTTTATTTATATATATATATATATATATATATATATATATATATATATATATATATATATATAATTTTTTTTTTTTTTTTCTTAAAATAAATATTTCTAAGAAATTAAAACAATATTGGAAAAATCTATAGAACCTTTTTTTTCCAAAAAATATTACAAAAACAGTAAAAAAAAAAAAGATTCACCACATTTCCTCCTTCAATACATATTTTAATAATATATACACATATATATTTTCTATTAAAAAAATACACCCATTTTGTTATATAATGGGTGTAATACATATATATATATATATATATATACATATATATATATATATATATATATATATATATTTATGTATATGTGTGTTTATAGATTTGTTTTATTTTTTAATAATATATACACATATATTTTCTAAAAAAAATACACCCATTTTGTTGTATATATATTATATGTGTGTGTGTATATATATATATATATATATATATATATATATGTATATATATATATATCTTCTAAAAATGTACAAGGATTTTTTAAAATATATATGATTCTACTAAAAAAACTAAAACAAAATGTTTCCTTAAATCAATATATAACTTTTCAAAAGTTTGAAAAAAATCGAAAAAATATAGAACTGTTTTTCCAAAAGCGTATACAAAAATGATCTTAAAAATAAAAAGGATTTACCACGTTTCCCCCTTCAATACATATTTTTGATAATAAATACTCTTTTTTTTTTGTTAAAAGACAACCGTGTTGTTTTATATATATATATATGTCTTCTAAAAATGTACAACAAATTTTTTTTAATATATATGTTTTTACTGAAAAACAAAAAAAAATGTCCTTAAATAAATGTATCACTTTTCAAAAGTTTGAAAAAAAATCAAAAAATCTAGAACTGTTTTTCCAAAAACGTATACAAAAATCAACAGGTTTTTTTTAGATTTACCACGTTTCCCCCTTCAATACATATTTTTAATAATATATACACATATATATTTTCCCAAAAAAAAGCACCCATTTTGTTATATTTATATATATATATATATATATATATATATATATATATATATATATATATATATATATATATATATTTATGTATATATGTGTGTGTTTATATATGTATGTATATATGTACAGTATGTATATATATATATGTGTCTTCTAAAAATGTACAAGTTATTTTTTTTAATATATATGTTTTTACTGAAAAACTAAATATATTTTTTTCCTTAAATATATCATTTTTTAAAAGTTTACAAAAAAATCTAAAAAAATATATAACAGTTTTTCTAAAAAGGTATACAATACTTAAAAACGATGTACCACTTTTTTCCTAAATACATATTTTTAATAATATGATATAACCATTGTGTTGTAAATATATATGTGTGTATACATATAGCTTATAGTTTAAAAGAAATATATTTATATATATGTATATGTGTGTGTGTATATATATATTTATGTATATATATATATATATATATATATGTATATATGTCTTCTAAAAATGGGCAAGTTAATTTTTTTAATATATATGTTTTTACTGAAAAACAAAAAATGTTTTTCCTTAAATAAATATATCACTTTTCAAAAGTTTGAAACAAAATCTAGAACTCTTTTTCCAAAAACGTATACAAAAATTTACTGTTTTTTTTTTTTTTTTTTAAGATTTACCACGTTTCCCCCTTCAATACATATTTTATAATAATGTATACACATATATTTTCAAAAAAATATATATCATTTTTCAAAAGTTTGAAAGAAAATCTAAAAAATATACAACCGTTTTTCTAAAACGGTATACAATACTTAAACTGTTTTTTAAAAACGATGTACCACTTTTTTCCTAAATACATATTTTTAATAATATAATATAACCATTGTGTTCTAAATATATATATGTGCGATATATATAGCTTATAGTTTAAAATAAATATATGTATATATTTTAAAAAATACAACTTTTTAATACGCGATTTAGGGCTGTATAAATAAGCATTGATTGATGATTGATTGAATACATATTATTTTTCTGAAAAACTCCAAAATATATAATAATAATAATAATAATAATAATAATAATACATTTTATTTGGTATAGCGCTTTTCAGAGTACTCAAAGACGCTTTACAGGATAAAAAATTTAAGTATAAAACAGTTCAAAGTAATAATACAAAATACAGGAAATATAATAATATAAAATATAAAATAAATAATATACTGGACATTTACAAGAGAGGACATTACAAGACACAGAACACTAATCACAGGTTAAAAGCTGATCTGTCTTTTTTACTACAAGAAATATACAACTTTTCAAATATACAATTTTTTTCTTTAAAAAAAAAAAGTGTTTCCCCCAAAGAGAACATGCAACATGTTTCTGTGTGGGTCACATAAGAATGGAGAGTAATTGGTCGCTTCCTGTCCAAACAGTTTTTCGCCATGTTAGCTGGCCAGTAAAACTACACCATGTACACACAAAGTACACGCAGTACACGCACACTACACTGCTCCTTCTGTGTGTCCCACCAAGGCAGGAATGTTTACGTGGGTTGACGGCATAGCTGCTCGTGCACTAAACAGAGAGCGGGATTTGTTGGTAGTCTGAAACAACAATGTTATCCACGCGGGGAAGAGAACTTCCAATCCCAGCAGGAATGTTCACGTCCACTAAGACGCCCACCCTGAATAGTTCTGACGGACAATTCCTTTCTTGTTGCTTTACGAGCTCATGACTTACATTTACAGGCCCGGGTCACTTTATTAGGTACACCTGCACAATAAAACTCAGCATGCTGTTCATATTTGAATATAGCCTCGATCAGTGGTCCCCTAACCACCGGTCCGTGAAGCATTTGCTACATGAAATAATTTATAAAGGACTGCATTTTCCCCAACTTAACTTTGGCCTGTCCCACCAGACCAGGGGTGTCAAACTTGTTTTCATTGAGGGCCACACCGCAGTCATGGCTGCCAATAGAGAGCCACTTGTAACAGTAAATAATTAATGAATTTACCTATGAATTTAAATATTATAAACAATTTTTACGTAAAGAGTAAAAACAAATCTGTGAATGATATCTATTAAACAAGACAAGAAGCAAGGAATCATGCAGAGACAGAGTTAAATTTTACTCAATTGAGGAGAGACGTTTTTTGGGCTGTACTCTAGTTACAGATCCAAACTACGCTCTAAAGTCCAGCCCACGTGCTTCCTCTATTTATTTGGGAGGTCCCTGATTACATCACTGAAGCTGCTGCTGAAGGAGGTGGGGTAATCTCAGTAACCCCAGTTAGACACAATATATGACTATTCAAGAAATGCAAATGTGCTGACACTCGTGATATCGCCTCGTCTCTGCTCTGTCTGCGTCACGGTACTCGATGTTCGGCCTTGGCAGTCAGCAGGCCGAGTCTGGACACAACGCTGATACGAGACGACTTGCAATCTTGTTGGATTGCCAGCTTTGCACAGATAGAAAAATACAACTTCAGCACAATTGATAATAACTATAGCAACGGCCCTTAAGCATAAGAGTCGTGTGATAATATATATAGAATTATTCTAACAGATTTAACCACTGTTTTTTACAGAAAAAACCTGGCAGCTTAGTTCCCCAGACTTTTACTGTAAAATATATAGTGTTATTAGGGACCGCAATGTCCCTTTGGGACAGAGGACCCTATTGTAATTGTAAGGTTTTATTGTTATTATTCCGCCGCCTCTTTGAGCTGTAATTTGACCCCCTTAACATGCTTCAAAACTCACCAAATTTGACACACACATCAGGACTGGCGAAAATTGCGATCTAATCAAAAAACCTAGCTCCAAAACTCAAAATTGCGCTCTAGCGCCCCCTAGGAAGAAAACACAGACAAAACTGCCTCTAACTCCCAGACAAAACTGCCTCTAACTCCCAGTAGGAATGTCGTAGAGACATGAAACAAAAACCTCTATGTAGGTTTCACTTAGACCTACATTTCATACACTGACATCTTTTGGCAAAAATCAACAGGAAGTTTGCAATTCCCCCTTCAAAACAAAAGTTTAGTAAAAAGAGTCACTTTTGCCTCTTTGAGCTGTAATTTGACCCCTTTAACATGCTTCAAAACTCACCAAACTGGACACACATCAGGACTGGCAGAAATTGCGCTCTCATAAAAAAACCCAACCCCAAAACTCAAAATTGCGCTCTAGCGCCCCCTAGGAAGAAAACACAGACACAACTGCTCCTAAGAAGAAAACTCAGACAAAACTGCCTGTAACTTCCAGTAAGAATGTCTTAAAGACATGAAACGAAAACCTCTATGTAGGTCTCACTTAGACCTACATTTCATATATTGACAACCCCAGCAAAAATCAACAGGAAGTTTGCAATTCTCCCTTCAAAACAAAAGGTTAGTAAAAACCGGTCACCTTTTTTCAAACATTATCTCCTCTGAGCGCGTTTGTCGTGTCGGCTTCAAACTAGCACAGGAGAGAGATTAAACCCTTCTGATTGAAAGTTGACGGAAGAGTTTTAATTACTGCTCCGGTTTGGATTTTATGTGCCGTCAAAGTCGGTCCCGTCCATCGCTGCTTGCAGCTTTAATTATTTATTTTTTTTACAACATATTACTGTAATTAGAAATACAGTACTGCTGTTTAATTTTATTTTGGTAACTTGGCTGCCAGTTTTTTTTTTTACCATAATAAAATGTGGTATCATAAAATAATCATTTAAAAAAAAAAAAAAAAAAAAAAGACAGCTCAGTTGACAGAATTTTACTGTTTACTGTTACTAACAACTGTTAACAAACAAACATTGGTTGTTGTTGTTTTTTTCAACTTACTATGCTGTTAAAAAAACACCCTAAATTTAACAGTAAAATCTATTGGTCATTTTATAGTGTACAATTTGATGGATAACTTGCTTCAAAACCATAAGTTAAGCGGATATTTAAGTATTTATTTGGATTTTGACCAACAAATAAAATAATATTTGTTGCAATATTGGACACTATTTTTTTCCCCCTGTCAAACTAGAGAGAAAAAAACCGTAATACCTTTAGTAAGAAAATAAGAAAGAAAATATAAGGTATTTTATTGACACATTATTTCTAAGCTTTTGCGGGCCATATAAAAGGACGTGGAGGGCCAGATCTGGCCCGCGGGCCTTGAGTTTGACACCTGTGCACTAGACACACCAATAAGCTTGTTTATAGATGTACAATAAAACTCCTCATAGGAGGTTGCCATTTGTTCTAACTTTGTGACATGATACAATGCACATTAATAAACATATCAAATATAAATGTGACAAGATTGTAGCCAAAGGCTGATTTCCATCATTACAAAGAAACAAGCCCACTAATTCAGCGTTATAGTGACTTGTATTTTACACAAGTGGGAAGCTGGTCCCTGAAAATAATGCCTACATTAAATCGGTCCCTGGTGGGAAAAAGGTTGGGGACCCCTGGCCTACATGACTATTGTTACGGGGTGAGGAGATCATGCTGCATTCCCACCGTCAGCCCAGTCGTGAACGCATCACCTGTCAGACGCCAGTATGCGTGGCTAATTAGCCGTGCTAGCACAAGCTGTGTGTGCAGTCTTGTTTGGGGCTCCTTCTTTACCGTCATGGCGACAAAGTTACGGAATTATTACGCCTACTGGGACAGCAAATTAAGGTAACTCCTATTTTTATTATCCTATTTGTGTTTTGTTTGGAGTACATTGTTACCTCGGTGAGATGTTAGAGCAGTGGTTCTTAATCTTGTTGGAGGTAGCGAACCCCAGCACTTTCACACAACACTTCTTTAGTGACAAATAAAATGCTGTTTTTTCAAATTCAAGACAAAGTTACATGTTTTGGTAACACTTTAGTATGGGGAACATATTCTAAGTAACAAAGACTTAATTTACAGTTATTTGGACACTAGGGGAACATATTCTAAGTAATAAAGACTTCATTTAGAGTTATTTGTTAGGGTCAGGGTTAGAGGGTTAAGGTTATAATAAGGCATTAATAAGTACTGACTAGTTAAGAGCCAATATGTTACTAATTTGCATGTTAATAAGCAACTATTATTACGTTTATGTTTTACTTGGTAAACACTTGAACGCAACATTCTTACTATTGATGTACTTAATAGACATTTGAACGCAACACTCCTGTTTATGTTTTACTTGATAAACACTCGAATACAACATTCTTACTTGTAATGTACTTAGTAGACATTTGAATGCAACACTATTATTTTACTTGGTAAACACTTGAACACACCATCCTTACTATTGATGTACTTAGTAGACATTTGAACGCAACACTCCCACTATTATTTTACTTGGTAAACACTTGAACGCAACATTCTTACTATTGATCTACTTAGTAGACATTTGAATGCAACACTCTCTTTTGTTTTACTTGGTAAACATTTGAACACAACATTATTACTTTTAATGTATTTAGTAGACATTTGAACGTTTATGTTTTACTTGGTAAACACTTGAACACAACATTCTTACTTGTAATGTACTTAGTAGACATTTGAACGCAACACTCCCACTATTATTTTACTTGGTTAACACTTGAACACAACATTCTTACTATTGATGTACTTAATAGACATTTGAACGCAACACTCCTGTTTATGTTTTACTTGATAAACACTTGAACACAACATTCTTACTTGTAATGTACTTAGTAGACATTTGAATGCAACACTATTATTTTACTTGGTAAACACTTGAACACACCATCCTTACTATTGATGTACTTAGTAGACATTTGAACGCAACACTCCCACTATTATTTTACTTGGTAAACACTTGAACGCAACATTCTTACTATTGATGTACTTAATAGACATTTGAACGCAACACTCTCGTTTATGTTTTACTTGGTAAACATTTGAACAGAACATTCTTACTTGTAATGTACTTAGTAGACATTTGAATGCAACACTATTATTTTACTTGGTAAACACTTGAACACACCATCCTTACTATTGATGTACTTAGTAGACATTTGAACGCAACACTCCCACTATTATTTTACTTGGTAAACACTTGAACGCAACATTCTTACTATTGATCTACTTAGTAGACATTTGAATGCAACACTCTCTTTTGTTTTACTTGGTAAACATTTGAACACAACATTATTACTTTTAATGTATTTAGTAGACATTTGAACGTTTATGTTTTACTTGGTAAACACTTGAACACAACATTCTTACTTGTAATGTACTTAGTAGACATTTGAACGCAACACTATTTTACTTGGTAAACACTTGTACACACCATCCTTACTACTGATGTACTTATTAGACATTTGAACGCAACACTCCCACTATTATTTTACTTGGTAAACACTTGAACACAACATTCTTACTATTGATCTACTTAGTAGACATTTGAACGCAACACTCTCGTTTATGTTTTACTTGGTAAACACTTGTACGCACCATCCTTACTATTGATGTACTTATTAGACATTTGAACGCAACACTCCCACTATCATTTTACTTGGTAAACACTTGAACTCAACATTCTTACTATTGATCTACTTAGTAGACATTTGAACGCAACACTCTCGTTTGTTTTACTTGGTAAACATTTGAACACAACATTCTTACTTTTAATGTACTTGGTAGACATTTGAATGCAACACTATTATTTTACTTGGTAAACACTTGATGTACTTAATAGACATTTGAACGCAACACTCCCACTATTATTTTACTTGGTTAACACTTGAACACAACATTCTTACTATTGATGTACTTAGTAGACATTTGAACGCAACAATCTCGTTTATGTTTTACTTGATAAACACTTGAACACAACATTCTTACTTGTAATGTACTTAGTAGACATTTGAATGCAACACTATTATTTTACTTGGTAAACACTTGAACACACCATCCTTACTATTGATGTACTTATTAGACATTTGAACGCAACACTCCTGTTTATGTTTTACTTGGTAAACACTTGAACACAACATTCTTACTATTGATGTACTTAGTAGACATTTAAATGCAACACTCGTTTGTTTTACTTGGTAAACATTTGAACACAACATTCTTACTTGCAATGTACTTAGTAGACATTTGAATGCAACATTATTATTTTACTTGGTAAACACTTGAACACACCATCCTTACTACTGATGTACTTATTAGACATTTGAACGCAACACTCCCACTATTATTTTACTTGGTAAACACTTGAACGCAACATTCTTACTATTGATCTACTTAGTAGACATATGAATGCAACACTATTTTACATGGTAAACACTTGAACACACCATCCTTACTACTGATGTACTTATTAGACATTTGAACGCAACACTCCTGTTTATGTTTTACTTGGTAAACACTTGAACACAACATTCTTACTATTGATGTACTTAATAGACATTTGAACGCAACACTCCCACTATTATTTTACATGGTAAACACTTGAACACACCATCCTTACTATTGATGTACTTAGTAGACATTTGAATGCAACACTATTATTTTACTTGGTTAACACTTGACCACTATTGATGTACTTAATAGACATTTGAATGTAACAATCTTGTTAATGTTTTACTTGGTAAACACTTGAACGCAACATTCTTACTATTGATGTACTTAATAGACATTTGAACGCAACAATCTAGTTAATGTTTTACTTGGTAAACACTTGAACGCAGCATTCTTACTATAGATCTCCTTAGTAGACATTTGAACGCAACACTCGCGTTTATGTTTTACTTGGTAAACATTTGAACGCAACAATCTCGTTAATGTTTTACTTGGTAAACACTTGAACACAGCATTCTTACTATTGATGTACTTAATAGACATTTGAACGCAACACTTGCGTTTATGTTTTACTTGGTAAACATTTGAACACAACATTCTTACTTTTAATGTACTTAGTAGACATTTGAAAGCAACACTATTATTTTACTTGGTAAACACTTGAACACAACATCCTTACTATTGATGTACTTATTAGACATTTGAACGCAACACTATTATTTTACTTGGTAAACACTTGTCATACTTGAATAACATAAAGTTGAAATAAATGATGAAGATAAAGATTGTAAGACATCATTTGGTTTTATTCTGAATCGAGTGAAACAGATTGGTGGTTTTAGCTGATATAAAGACTTTCAGGTGTTTATATATGTTTATGTTGAAGTATTTGGCAGACGCTTTTATCCAAAGCGACATACATAATAATACATATAAAACAATCAGTGTAAACATGATCATTTAAGGGAAGAATGTAATAGAAAATATCAATACAAAGTGTCAAGACAGAATCAACTCTGATACAGTCTATAAGATATATAGATATCTAATGTATTGATACATTGTTTATGTAGCATGTATATATAACCGTATCATATTGTTTCTTCAATTTAAAAATAGCTGACCCTTCTCTGGGATTATATTCCCAGTTTTGATCTGGGACGTCTGGTCACTTATAACATATAAGAATATTCTATTACTGTTAAGCAAACTATGAATAATAAATCATAGCTACACATATGACAAAAAAGCGTGTGAAAATCAGTGATATTCAGTGAGGTAAAATGAATGAAATGCACTGACAGTTCATTGCTCCTGCCAAATGAATTGCACTGATCACCACTCCAAGATGGCGGCCCCGCGTCTCGTCAGCGCCAGTAGGCAGCAGCGCTCCATGCTGCGTACTCTTAGAACATGTCTATGATTATCTGTGTGATGACTAATTGAACCGAAGCAGTATTTGAGCTTTTCCTTTGCGTTTAGCGTGTTTTTAGCAGAACGCTAACATCTTTGTTCAGCAGGAGTCCTACTGTCATTTAAAAAAAGAAAGTCTCATTAAATAGTTGTCCAACTTTTGTTTCAGAAATGAAAATAGAAAAAATGGCCCGAAATTTGTTTTTTGATTTGCATTGAAGAACTGGAAATGGAATGAACGGAAGTTACATGGACCACAGGCTTTCGCTGTTTCTACTACAAGTCTTATGTTGGGGGGGAAATTGCTGATTTTTCAGAAATATTTTCAGTTTTGAATGATAGCGGTTGAAAAGCACAGGTCTGTGGAGCTTCCAGTCATCCTGTTTCCAGTTCTTAAATGCAAATCAAAAAACAAAATTAGGGCCATTTTTTTCTATTTTCATTTCTGAAACTACGACTTTTTTTTTTAATGAGACAATATGACTCCTGCTGAACAAAGATGTTATTGTTATGCTAAAAACATGCTGAATGCAAAGGAAAAGCTCAAATAATGCTTCCAGTTCAATTTGTCATCACACAGATAATCACGCATTTTTTTCATTTTGGATGATTCGATTTTTTTGTTTATCTGGAAAAATAAAAATCCATAAAAGGAAAACAGCACAACATCCAATTTTATGGCAATGCTTTAATGAAAATCAACCCTTTTTTTGTTTGTTTTCAAATCTGCCATGTATAATACTATATATTATATTCTGCATTTCAGAAGTGGACATATAATGAACACATAGATGGTGTCTGCTTAAATATAACAGTCTTATTTTGGGGGAAAAAAATTAGACTGATTTTTCAGAAATATAAAAAAAACAATTCAATAGCTTTGTGATCAAACGTCATTTTAACCCAGAAAACATGACATGTATTAGTTGTTTCTACTATAAGTCTAAAAAATGTTTTTTTTACAAGTATCTTCAGTTTTAATTTTCAATAACTTTATGAATGTACAATTGTCTCACAAACACATGGATTGTGACTGCAATTAACATTTTTAATTGTCAATAGTTTGTGAATATACATGATATTGTCCCAACTAAACACCACCTGTGTCGTGTTTTTTTACAATATATCATGTGTATTTTTAAAGCTATTGACCATTAAAACTGAAAATATTTCTCAAAAATCAGCATGTTTTGTAAAAATAAGACCTGTGTTATATTTAGACTCCATCTTTATGACGTCTTTCTTGAGATATGGTGTATATTCATACATTTTGATGGAATATTTTTTTAAATGGTTATAATTTGGTCAACACTTAGCAGTGCACAGCTGTGGAGGGTCAAATGGCACCAAATTAAATACATATTTTGAATAGTTAATTATCATTAAATAATTACAAAAGTGGTTTTAGATATACATTTCTTAATGTAACATTTAATTTTCATGATTAATTTATTTAGTTTAGTTTATTATTATTATGGATGATGATTATTATTGTTATTATTTCTTCGGTCAATGGTCAACAAAATAAACAAACAGTTGTACATTCATAAATTGAAAATGTTGCAGACCGAAAGGGTTTAGACTGAAGTTGAACACTTATAGTGCCTAACCCTATAAACAATGTCAAATACAAGATGAGCTTGCTTCCAAAAATTCTGACATTTCCTTTTCACAACACATTATAAATACACTTTGTACACAACATAAACACTGTTCAAATATATCCACAGTAAAGGCATGTGAAATATCCTTGTACACGTGTTAGTTCAACCTTTGCACCAATTATATACTATATACAAACAATTATACTTCCATTATTATTTATATCCCACAATTAATTTTTAATAAACATTGATCATAGTATTAACTACTGTGTTGATTCAAGAGTGATATCTTTTTTCAAGACATTGGTCTTAAAGTGTTTTTTAAATGTGTGAATTAATTAATTATTTCACTATTAAATCATGAAATTAGTTTTTAAATGCATTAGATTTCACAATGTAATCCTTAAATAATTGAATGATTAAATTAATTCTTACATATTAAATTAGGGCCTGAGCAGCAGAGCAAGTATTGAAATTGCACTTTATTATTACGCTGCTTTTGAGGCCCTTAAATGCACAAAAACTCCCCAAATGTTGTATGACATTTCAAATGTGTCACCTTGAAAATTAGCCCTTTTCCAGTTATAATTGACACATTTAAGTAATTAAAGATTATTTTTTTCCCATTTGACGCTCCATATATGAAATAATATATTATGTTCATTCCCCCTACTGCATGAATGTTTGCCTAAAGCTGTGGTTAAACATTTGACCTCTTGTTACATATGTCATGATTATATTATACATCATGTCATGTGCTTATTGTATTATGACATGTTCTTCAAGATCATCCATCAGATATCTGCATGTTCTTTATTGATAAAGCAGAAGTAAGGAGCATGTTGTCATCCATACCACCATCAGTGTGAATGTGGAAGTAGTGTCAAAGTGCTTTGAGTACCTTGAAGGTAGAAAAGCGCTATACAAGTATAACACATTTACTTTCTGCAGGGGCTGCAAATGTGATCTTCCTTCACTTGATGCCTACTGGCTGCCGCCAACTGGCTGAAAAAGGTACTACACTATTATACACTATTATTGTTATATATTATTATTATACACTATTCTTTAGGATTGCTAGAAATGTGTATCAAATCTAGGGATGTCTGATAATGGCTTTTTTGCCGATATTCCAATATTGTCCAACTCTTAATTACCGATACCGATATGAACCGATATATATACAGTTGTGGAATTAACACATTATTATGCCTAATTTGGACAACCAGGTATGGTGAAGATAAGGTACTTTTTTAAAAAAAATATTATAAAATAAGATAAATAAATTAAAACATTTTCTTGAATAAAAAAAAAAGTAAAACAATATAAAACCAGTTACATAGAAACTAGTAATGAATAAAAATGAGTCAAATGAAGTGTTAAAGGTTAGTACTATTAGTGGAGCAATCATGTGTGCTTACGGACTGTATCCCTTGCAGACTGTATTGATATATATTGATATATAATGTAGGAACCACAATATTAATAACAGAAAGAAACAACCCTTTTGAGTGAATGAGTGTGAATGGGGGAGGGAGGTTTTTTGGGTTGGTGCACTAATTGTAAGTGTATCTTGTGTTTTTTATGTTGATTTAATAAAAAAAAAAAAAAATACAGATAATAAAAAAACCTATACTGAATTATTTTGGATATTACATTTTAAAGCATTTTATGCTGTTATTGGACATCTGTAATAAAATGTAATGTTTGTTCTTCATTAATAATCATAGCAGGGCGGTAAAATGTTACATTGTAATCTTGAGTAACGAGGAAAGAAAGAAGCAGATGAAATAAATGATTTTATTGTTGAGCCGTGTCACAACCTCATCATACCCAAACGAGCACAGCAGGACTAGAAGGGCTTCCTCAGCTTGGCTACTTGTCATGGCACGAGTGTTGTACACCACTTCTCTATGGGATGCTCCATGACAGTGTAGAAAAAAAGCAAGCTACCAGTGACAGGATATAAAAGACGTGTCTAGATGATCCCTCTTCAGAACGTGCGTGCTAGAAGCAGCACACACAATGTACAATTCTCCTTTTTTCAGATGGTAAAAAAGTACATTTGGAGTCGGAGCACAACTGATTATTAGTGTTGTACACATGGTATAATATCACTATAACTTAACACTACATGTAATATACCTTTTTAACTGGCCGCTGGTTAGCATTGCAGACAAGCTGGGTCAGTACCATGACAGAGGAAATACAAAAAGAAATTGAAGAAAAAAAAATGGAATACAAAAAAGGATACAGGCAACGCTAAAAAACATGTTAGCAACTTAGAAAGATCCAAGTCATGTGCACTCATCCTCTCAGGTAACCTGCACCATCACACTTTTACCACTTGCTAACACACGTTACCATGGCAACCCCGCCTCTTTGCATTGTGGTGTCAGACCCCTCATGCCATTCTACAACTTGACACAGCCAATCACAATGCAGGCTCCATCAGAACACAAGACAACGTTTCAACAGTGTTGTGTTGCTGTCTATATTTATATATCAGGGGGGGGAGGAGTTAAGTGTTCGGAGGATGTGGCTCTCAGCAATCCTACATCCTACATCCTACAGGTCGGTGTCAAACCAGGCCAGCTGGTTGCTGTCCATCAGGTCCTGGCTGTGACCGAGGTCTGGCAGAGGATCGGTGTGGTGGCCCAGGTCGGGCAGGGGGTCTCCGTGGTAGTCTGCAGCCTCCATCATGGGGTCCAGCAGGGTGTCTTGGCCGTAGCCTCCTGGGTACGTGCGGTACGATCCATCTGCACAAACAAACAACTCTTGCTAAGTGTAAGTGACTCTTGGTAAGTGTTGTGACGTGTAAGTAACTGTTGGTAAGTGTTGTGACGTGTAAGTAACTCTTGGTAAGTGTTGTGACGTGTAAGTAACACTTGGTAAGTGTTGTGACGTGTTAGTGACTCTTGCTAAGTGTTGTGACGTGTAAGTGACTGTTGGTAAGTGTTGTGACGTGTAAGTGACTGTTGGTAAGTGTTGTGACGTGTAAGTAGCTCTTGGTAAGTGTTGTGACGTGTAAGTAACTCTTGGTAAGTGTTGTGACGTGTAAGTAGCTCTTGGTAAGTGTTGTGACGTGTAAGTAACTCTTGGTAAGTGTTGTGACGTGTAAGTAACTGTTGCTAAGTGTTGTGACGTGTAAGTGACTCTTGGTAAGTGTTGTGACGTGTAAGTGACTGTTGGTAAGTGTTGTGACGTGTAAGTGACTGTTGGTAAGTGTTGTGACGTGTAAGTGACTGTTGGTAAGTGTTGTGACGTGTAAGTGACTGTTGGTAAGTGTTGTGACGTGTAAGTGACTGTTGGTAAGTGTTGTGACGTGTAAGTAACTCTTGGTAAGTGTTGTGACGTGTAAGTAACTCTTGCTAAGTGTTGTGACGTGTAAGTAACTCTTGCTAAGTGTTGTGACGTGTAAGTAGCTCTTGGTAAGTGTTGCGACGTGTAAGTAACTGTTGTGACGTGTAAGTAACTGTTGCGACGTGTTAGTAACTCTTGGTAAGTGTTGTGACGTGTAAGTGACTCTTGGTAAGTGTTGTGACGTGTAAGTGACTCTTGGTAAGTGTTGCGACGTGTTAGTAAGTAGCAGGATCATGTTTGTAGTTGTCAACTACAAAATGCCTTACAACAACAACAACAACAACAACAACAACAACAACAACAACAACAACAACAACAACTACTACTACTACTACTACTACTACTACTACTACTACTACTACTACTACTACTACTACTACTACTACTACTACTACTACTACTACTACTACTACTACTACTACTACTACTACTACTACTACTACTACTACTACTACTACTACTACTACTACTACTACTACTACTACTACTACTACTACTACTACTACTACTACTACTACTACTACCCAAACCCAGTTTTCACATTTATTTTCACACAATATTGTATTCTGTTTATTTTATCTCTGCTTCATTAGACTATTTTTTTTTTTTTTATTCCTTGCTGTATGTCTACATGCCATTATACTACTCCTGATGTGTTTGTGACACAACTCAACAATAAAATCTTTTCATCTGCTTCATTACTCAAATGTTACATTTTGCAGCCCTGATATGAATATTAATAAACATGACATGTTATACACATTACTAGCTAGCCATCAAGTGAAGGAAGATCACATTTGCAGCCCCTGCAGAAAAGTATGGACAACATGCATAAAACAATAACCACATGATGTACAATGTTTAGGCAAACATTCATACAGTAAGGACAATTAACATAATATATTATTTCATATATGGAGGGTCAAATGGCAAACAATTTACTTAAATTATAACTGGAAAAGGTCCTGAGTTCAATCCCGGCCTCTTTCTGTTTGCGTGGGTTCTCTCCCACCTCCAAAGACATGCACCTGGGGATAGGTTGATTGGCAACACTAAAATTGGCCCTAGTGTGTGAATGTTGTCTGTCTATCTGTGTTGGCCCTCCAATAAAATGGATAGATGAAAACATGTATATCTAAAACCACTTTTGTAATTATTTTATTTGTCATTACAGTGAACAGGTTATAACAACAACAAAATTGGAGCACATCCCCTAAGGTGCATACACAATTATTTAGTAATTATGTGTATATTTATATCTGATTGTAGTTCAAATCCGCAACGTATCTGAGTCATTTTGTCATGTTTACACACTATTTTACATTTCAGACAACCACTTTGAATATACCATTACCAATGTTTTCAGCAAGTAGTAATAGCAGTACTACTACATTTTTTACAAACCTGATATTGCTTTTTTTAGTCTTTTTTTCTTTTCTTTTGGCATATCCCACAATATTGTACTGTGAGGTTTTGTTATCAGTACATCTACTGAATTGTTTCATTATATCCGTTAAACTATATAAAATAGTTTTGTCATTACAGTGAACAGGTTATAACAACAACAAAATTGGAGTAGATCCCCTAAGGTGCATACACAATAATTTAGTAATGTCTATATATATTTGGTAAATCTGATTGTATTTCCATTCTGCAAGGTATTTGAGTCATTTTGTGATGTTTAGACGGTATTTTACATTTCATACAGCCACTTTGAATATACCGTTACCAATGTTTTCAGCAAGTAGTAATAGTAGTAGCAGTTCCGGGGGGGAGAGTATGGTTGAAAGTTCAAGGAATTGACGGAAGGCCACCACCAGGAGTGGACACATTTGCCTCAAGAAAAATAAAGTACTAACCATCCTGCCTGTAAGCCAGAGGGTCTCCCCCAGCCCCCATATCCAGTCCAAGATCTCCAGTCTGTAAACAAACATTTCATTGGTGACCTAGCATGCGTTTACAACAAGCTTCACATTTTATTTGGTGTGTACCTCATTCCAGGCTAGCGGCTCAGTTCTGAATAAAGAGCTGGTGAGCTCCACAGACAGACGCTTCTTGTAGTCCTGGGGCTTGTCTTCAGACATGCGGAACAACACCGCTGCGGCGTAGGTGGCTACAGGACAGGGGTTACGAAACAATTCTACTTTAAAGACTGTTCTCAGGGGGGCTGTCTCTAGCCATTTTAAATATATATTAAGACTTCAAGTGCAACATGTACTGTAAAAAGTACAGATCTACAGACAAAAACAATACCGGTACACTTATTGTATGAAAACACTTTTTATCCCAAACTGTCAGTATTAAGCTGCATGCCATTACTTACATTAAGGAATGTATGGTGGAAATAAACATTACTTATGTTTGAAAAATGATCATCAAGCTTGGCCTGCTATTTACCACAAGGAATAGAATTGTAAATATGAACCTACCTTATTTCAAAGTAGTGAGCAATACTACAAATGTGGATATTGATACAATGCCAAGTAGTTACAGGGCAGTATTGGTGATACCATTAGTTTGTAAACTAACTGCATGTAATCAAGCTAGCATCATACACTATTAATATTTGGATCAATTCCACCCACGCCTAATATTTAAAAGGTAATATGATAAACCATTTAGGTGCTTATATTTACCAACAACTAGAGAGCAGAGTAGAACATTCTGTCTTGTGAAGAGAGATTTAATCAATTGCATCTAAAATAATAACATACTTAAAGAACACCTAAAATGCATATCTGCTCTAAATACTACAAAAGATTATCCATGCTTGATCAGGTCAGCGATGCCATGGCAGTGATCAAACACTAGCTTATTTATCACTTACTATGCTTGGTTGTTTTATTCCATTAAATAGTTTGGGTAACTCTGGTTCTGCTCCCTGACTAACCTTGGAGAGTGAGTGGAGCTTACAAGAAAGTGAAGTGAATGATCTTTATATGTGCTTTTTCTTCAACCCCATTACCTACATCTTTAAGCTACATTTAAACCAGTGTGGGTGGCACTGGGAGAAAGGTGGGTAAAGTGTCTTGCCCAAGGACACAATGGCTGTGACTAGGAAGGCGGTAGCGGGAATCAAACCTGGAATCCGAAAGTTGATGGCACAGCCACTCTACCAACCCATATCAATTTAAATGTAATTAGGTGATGCATCTACTATGGATGAATCATTGTGAGTGTGTTTGATGTACTTACCGACACCCTCGTTGCGAGAGTGAAGCAGCTCCGTGAGCGGTGCGGTGGCTCCCTCGGCTTCGATGGCCTCTGCGGCCTCTTTGTCCTGAGCCAACTCACACAGCACACCAGCCGCCACACGCTGGATGTTCTCCACTGGGGAGTACAGCAACTGCACCAAGCACAATTCACTTGAAGTTAATTACATGTGCAAAAATCCAAGCTGACTTTGGGGCCCTAATGCGTGCAACATTAGGGGACAATTCACCTGGACAAAGAGTGGAATGGTGTTAAGTCCTCTGATGACAATTCTGTTATGGACATCCCGTGCCAGGATGTGCAGAGCTCCTGTGCAGCCTTCAACTATCTCTTCCATGCGCACACCTTCCTGTGAACGCAGACTGCATTGACTTACTTGACTTTAACAATAAATAGCACACGTTTGGTTACACACCACAAACTGCTGCTGGTTGCCTCCCATGCTGGTGCGCCTTTGAGTGTCCTGATGCGCCCTGACAAGCAGCTGGACCAGTCGGGGGATGGCTCCCTGCTCCCGAAGAGCGCTGTGATTGGCTGGGCAAAGGGCCAGGTTTCGAATCAGACCAACAGTAGCCTAGTTGTGGAGAAGAAGAAAAAAAAAGAGTTAAGACTGAATTATGGTTGTGTGATATAAATTTGGCTTTTAATACCATGGCTATAAAGCATGGTGGTGATACATTTGACAGAGACAAGCGTCCTTGCTACCAGTCAACGTCCTCCACAGTGCAAAGCCACTTGTAAGTCCGTAATCTTTGCCTCCATGGCAGCAAATACACTTTCTTACATGACTATCACTGGAAGACAAGGTCTAGCTCGGGGGTCAGCAACCTGCAGCTCTTTAGCGCCGCCCTAGTGGCTCACTGGACCACTTTAAGAGATATGTGAAAATGGAAAAAGATGAAGAAAAAAATATATTTTCTGTAGGGAATGACACATGACACAAACCTTCCTAGTTGTTACAAATCCCACTTTTTATGTTATACATGCTTCCCTGATCACTTTTGTACTACTAATTTCAGCAATCCTTGAACTCATCGTAGTTTGTTTACATGTACAACTTTCTCCGACGCTGCCACAGAAAGACGTGTTTTATGCCACTCCTTTGTCTCATTTTGTCCACCAACATTTTATACTGTGCGTGAATGCACAAAGGTGAGCTTTGTTGATGTTATTGATTTGCTGGAGTGCTTATCAGACATATTTGGTCAGTCCATGACTGCAAGCTAATCAATGCTAAAATGCTGTTTATGCTAGTTGCATACCTGCCAACTTTTGAAATCAGAAAAACCTAGTAGCCAGGGTCCAGGGGCCGCAGGCCCCGGTAGGTCCAGGACCAAGTCCTGGTGGGGGGTTCAGCTTCGCCCCCCCGACGCAAAATGATTATTAGCATTCAGACAGGTTAAAATGTTGCTAAAACCATCACTTTTCTATCAGTCACAGTGACTTTTCAAAACAAAAATATTACAGCAAAAATCATATGGGTTGATTGACATGTTTATTCTGTAAGCTAACTTCAATAGTTTGAAATTATTTTGACAGTTAATGCCAGTTATCCTGTCAACCTTTCACAAGACTTCAATTTGTTCATTGAAAGTATAAACACTTTTTACAGTAAACAAATGGTAAAACAGTACTAAACAATTCCATTAAAAAAAAATTGGTGTCATTATTAACTTTCTGTCCAAGCTTGTATAATCTACTGCCTTGTTCAATTGTAAAAAATATTCTGTGCCTAAAATTCACATTTCTATCACAATTATCATACTGTAAACATGGTAAGCTAACTTCATTAAAATTAATAGTCCTGTCAATAGCATGGAATTACAATTCAAATGTAGTTTTTTTGTAAGCCTTTCAAAAGAATTCAAAATATGAAAAATTAATGAAAATGAATTTAAGCCATCAGACACTTGAAAAGTGGCACATCACATCTCTAATGTAATCATTTGAACTTTTCAACAGAAATAGCACTGCAAAAATATTAAGAACATACTTCTGTATTTTGGTAGTTATGCTGTCAACATTTAACAAGATTTCTTCAACTTGGACTTGAAAGCATAAATAGTATAAACACTTTTAACAGTATAACAGTACTAAACAATTCCAATAGATAACATTGGTGTCATTACCTTTTTGTGGCTAAAATCCAAATTTATTCTATCAGATTGATCATACTGCAAAAATGATATGGTAACTCGCTAGCAACGGCATTAGACTTGTGTTTTTTTGTCCCAACGTGGTCTTTTACATCGCTAATTCCTCCGTGTCCGATTGAAAAATCTTGTCTGCACAAGGTGCAATTCGCGTAGTTTTCACTCTTTTTGGAACGGATAATTATTCCCGGATAGGCTTTTGAATATTCTTCACGGAATGACTGCAGTTTTCTTTTCGGTTTAAGACTCGTTTGCGATTTTTCTCCGGCTGATTTCATGATCGTTCGCTCGTTTGGAAACAATGGCAACTGGTGCCTCGTGCTTGGCAGCGGTGCTATAAATAGCCTCGCGCATGGCATTCGGAATGGCTCGACAGGAAGTTACG